>NW_015664185.1:222342-222839 GCF_001515625.1 Sinocyclocheilus rhinocerous | reverse complement strand
CCAAAACTGTGTTCATGTTTCAATGTTTATTTATGATATAAATCTTCTATGAATGTTTGAGAGATTTTGATATGATAAACCCAGTCATGAGTTGATGTGATGTGGACAGCTCCGCTGATAAAAGGGTTTGCCAGGTAAATCATTTCTTGACCTGCCGTGTCCCAGCAGCATCTGAGACTCCATCATATTATATTTAAACCTTTCAGATGTTCAGCAGGACAAGCTGTGACCCTCACTGGGGTTTAAAAAAGCAAAGCTCTAAAACAATGTCATCATGTAAGCTTGTTACCAAAAGGTGACCAAAGACATGTTCACTTCCTTCTAAAGCCATGTAGTGTGTGTGTGTGTGTCAGTACCATGTCTAGTGTTGTCTGGTGTAGTGTGTGTGTGAGAGAGAGAGTGTGTGTGTGTGTATGTGTGAGTGAGGTGTAGTGTGTGTGCGTGCGGCTGTGTGTGTACGCATGTGTGCAAAAGTGTGTGTGTGTGTGTGTGTGAGT
>NW_015664185.1:212880-222189 GCF_001515625.1 Sinocyclocheilus rhinocerous | reverse complement strand
TCTAAAGCCATGTAGTGTGTGTGTGTGTGTGTGTGTGTGTCATTACCATGTCTGGTGTAGTGTGTGTGTGTGTCAGTACCATGTCCGGTTGCGTGGGAACTTGGGTTCGGTCAGGATTTCCTTCACAGACATGACGTTACCAGGAATGATGGGATAGAATTCACTCAGAGAGGCCGTCTCATCACTGTACAAACACAAAGATAAAAATGATTGAAGCTGATTTGATGGGCATCCACAAGGGGGTGAAATATCGAATATTATTACACGGCTCTGTGGAATACTTGATTCTGATTGGTCAACAGCGCCATCCAGCGGTATGTTATTCCCAGATAACAACCGCCAAATTGAATAACACACCGCTCATCCAGGTACTACGAGTTATCTTGACCGGTACTACTTATATGCTTAACGAGTCACTCCGCTATCGTTGACTGTCTGGCGCCACCTTGTGACTGAAAACACAACCACCGCGTGTTACAATGGAAAACTTCAGCATTCATTTCAACATATATGGTAAAAACAAATCTTTTTAGCCGTGTAATAAGCGGGATAATGTACATCCAGCCAGTTGTTATCTCAGAATAAACCCCTTCAGGCTGATACAAGACCCCGACGTGAATCACCCTGTCGGGGTTTATTCTGAGATAACAACCGGCTGGATGTACATTATCCCTTACTTAACAATATATTCACAATATATTTTTAATAAACATTTTAAACATTTTTCATAATATTTTGGTATTATTGAAAACATGTTCATGTCAGTCAGACAGACAGACAGACAGACAGACAGACAGACAGATAGATAGATAGATAGATAGATAGATAGATACATTAAATCATTGCTGTAATTCTCTCAGTGAACAGTAGTTGGCGCTGTGAGCACAAATCACAAATCAAGCTCTGACAGTGTGAATGATGTAAGCCAGATACTGAAAGTACTGGACATTTGTTTTCTCTGTAACAACATCAGGTCTTTTCTCTGTAGAATACTGACTAAAGTATAAATGATATAGGAGGTCACAGTATGTACAGTCTTTACACTAAATGCCAAAGCTAGTACTGTTGAACAGGAACTGATGAAAATCCTGCACACCTAAACTAATCCTTCCTTCAGATATAGTGTATTTCATGCACAATTCTTTCATTTTATGCAGCACGCAAATGTGTACATAATACATAACTCTTACAATTGAACCTTTAGCTGCTATAATGTTTAAAGCAGCATCACTGAGACGTGAGACAGTGAGGAGAGAAAAGCGAGAGACAGATGGAGTGAAAGAGAGGGTTTCTGACAGAAAGCTTTGCTCTCCGTCATACTGCCAGTCGCACTGAAAGCGTTGCATCTGTTACAAACAACATTTACAACCTCACAGAGACTTTTCTACACTACTATACACATCTACTCGATTTAGTCAAACATCACTATTACTGCTCATATTCAAGATTAGCAATATATAATATTATATATCTTTTTATTTTAATATAGAATACAATATATTTTATTTTGAATAATTTTTTTGCTATTATTTTCTTTTCTTTCTTATTTTATATTTAAAATTAAATGTATTTTATATATATTTAATTTAATTTAATTTAATTTAATTTAATTTAATTTAATTTAATTTAATTTAATTTAATTTAATTTAATTTAATTTAATTTAATTTAATTTAATTTAATTTAATTTAATTTAATTTAATTTAATTTTACTGAAAGATTAGGAATATATTTGTGGTCAGAAATTGTACAAATCTAGTCCTATTTTATTTTATATTTTATTTTTTAATGATTTAATGAAGTAATAAAAACTTTACTTTACTTTACTTTGAACATAAAAACGTAACTTTACTTACTTTACTTTGAACATAAAAACTTAAATTATTAGTATAAAGTAAAGTAAAGTAAAGTAAAGTTTTTATGTTCAAAAAACTTTAGTTTACTTACTTTACTTTGAACATAAAAACTTTACTTTACACTAATAATAAGTTAAGTTTTTATGTTCAAAGTAAAGAAAAGTAAAGTAAAGTAAAGTAAAGTTACTTTATTTTACTTTACTTTACTTTTTTATTCTTAATTTAATTTAATTTAATTTAATTTAATTTAATTTAATTTAATTTAATTTAATTTAATTTAATTTAAATTTAATTTAGTAATTTGTGATATTCAGAAATACAAGCCCGGTTTCTCAACACCGTTATCCAATATCATTAACATTACTATATTACTCTCTATATTTTCACTTTCTGTATTCAAATGTAAGTGCATACAGGTGTGAATGTCCGCTGCTCTCCATCTAGTTTTGTACATCTGTGTCAGAGTGACGGCTGCTGTCTGTGCTTGAGCTCTCAGAGGCCTGTAACGCTGCATGCGAGGGTTTAACGGGGAGCCGTCCTGTTTAACGGCCTGGATTGAGCCTTCACTGCATGTTCCCTGTCAGCTGATGGAGACAGGCTCTCTAATTATCAGACAAAATGAGATCTACACTGAAGCGAAGGCTGAGTAACCTCTGATTGATACAGTATGGGCATCAGCTCAGAGCTCTGCTTCAGACCGGTTTAAAGGCTATTTAGACATTGCACTATTTTGTGTAACCTTAACAGTCTCACTTATTAATGCTCTAAGAAATGGATGCATTTGTCATTGTACATTTACAATGTAATTTACACTACTGTTCAAAAGCAGAAATTAATACTTTTATTCAGCTAGTATACATTTATAAAGTTACAATAGATTTCAATTTCAAATAAATGCTTTTCTTTTGAACTTTCTATTCATCTGTGAATCCTGAAAAATAAAAAGTATCACGGTTTCCACAAAAATATTGGGCAGCACAACTGTTTTCAACATTGATAATACTCAGAAATGTTTCTTGAGCAGCAAATCAGCATATTATAATGATTTCTGAAGATCATGTGACACTGAAGACTGGAGTAATGATGCTGAAAATTCAGCTTTGATCACAGAAATAAATTAGAGTTTAACAGATATTTACATAGAAAACTGTTATTTGAAATTGTAATAATATTTCACAATATTACAGTTTTTACTGTATTTTTGATCAAATAAGTGCAGTCTTGATGAGCAGAAGAGACTACTTTCAAAAATCTTACTGACCCCAAACTTTTGAACATATATTTGTCTTTCTTAAGTACTATTGTCCTGCTTTGAAACAGCAAAACACATTTGAATATAGTAGTAATAAAAAAGTAACTAACTAAATAAAACCTACTGTACCAAAGAGTAATGCAAACATGTTTTTGCAACAAAATTAATAATATATATATTTTTAGTTTTCCCATGTTCTTCCACAGTTGTAAGATGAATTATTGTTTTAGTGGCTCGAGATATTTGTTATTTTCATGACTTTTTACCTAATCATATTTTCCTTGCAGATTTTTTTTGCTTGATTTACCAGCATTTTTTAAAAGATTGATCTGCTTGTTTCAAGAGGGCATCACCGTCCTTATAACGAGACGTGTATTCAATCAAAATAAAGTGAACCTTTTTGGCAATTTCACGTCTTGTTTCATATTTCTCTCTAATAAACTGACTAAATGAGTAGCAGCCTGTATTTTCCCTCAAGCTTTATAGCTACACTATACACAGCCGGGGCTCAAAGAACATCTCGAGTTTCTCACTGGTATTTACAAGACTTCTGTGGTGTTTATGTGTGCTGATCTCATAAATGCAATCATGTCAGCAGGGTTCAAGGCAGAAATAGTCATTCAGTCAATCAGGATCCACACATCCGTGTCTGTTTAGACTCTCACAGATTCTGTGTTATTAAATGTTCGTCCCGTTCACAGAGGAACACGTGTGACTGACACATTGACAAAAGCAGAAGTTCATCTGTATGTCTGCGGATCTAAATGTATCCTGACAGGCCAACAAAAGAAAAGAGGGAAGTTTTTGCGATTAATTGTGTAATATGAGCTTGAGTGAAGAATGCCGATGCGTGAGATTAATTTACAAACGCTGTCGGTTTTTTTCACTTTGACTGTCAAATCAGTCAGAAGAGATGTTCAAGTAACTGAAACCCACCAGCTTTGGGCAACATTATTGTATTATTAGGTGAACTGTAAACAAGGCTTTTTGTCAGTTAACGGCATGTGCGATGCGTTCAAATATCTAGATCAAGTTGATATGTTGCTATAATAAACTTTTTTTCCACTGTAGGCTGCAATGTATTGCATTCTCCACAAGAACAAAACACGCTACCTCTGAATTTGGCCCACAATGTGGGAATCTCATGAAACCATCAGTCCAGGTCACATTTGACCCCAAAATTGAAAGAAAAAATAAATGATATTTTGCATAAAGGAAACTCAGTTTTTTTATAAACTACCAGTCAAAAGTTTGGAATAATTGCGTTTTTTTTAAGAAGTCTCTTCTGCTCACCAAGGCTGCATTTATTTGATTAAAAAATACAGTAAAATTGTGAAATATTATTACAATTTAAAATAGCTGTTTTATTTGTGAATATGTAGTAAAATGTAATTTATTTCTGTGATCAAAGCTGAATTTTCAGTATCATTACTCCAGTCTTCAGTGTCACATGATCTTCAGAAATCATTCTAATATGCTGATTTGCTGCTCGAGAAACATTTCTGATTATTATCAATGTTGAAAACAGTCGTGCTGCCCAATATTTTGGTGGAAACCATGATACATTTTTCTGGATTCACAGATGAAGAGAAAATTCAAAAGAACAGCATTTATTAGAAATAGAAATCATTTGCAACACTATAAATGTCTTTACTGTCACTTTTGATCAATTCAATGCATCCATGATGAATAGAAGTATGAATTTCTTCAATTCATCGTTAGAATGATTTCTGAAGGATCATGTGACACTGAAGACTGGAGTAATGATGCTGAAAATTCAGCTTTACATCACAGGAATAAATTACAGTTTAAAATTTCTTCACACAGAAAACAGTTATTATAAATTGTAATAATATTTCACAATTTTTACTGTATTTTTGATCAAATAAATGCAGCTTTGGTAAGCAGAAAAGACAGTAGAAAATGTGAATTACTCCAGACTTTTGACTGGCACTATAATGTATTGCAATGTGAATTTTTAACGTGATAAATTAAAGTACAATGATGCATGAATGTCCTGGCCAGCTTTCAGCCCAGTTGGTTTTGGAGGAGCTTGTGTGTGTCTATTGTTATAAATCTGGCCTTGAACGCTGGTGTTCAGCGGGGAATCGGCGTGACTCTGTGAGCTCAGAATAACTGCAGCACATGTCCTGAATGTCAGGGAGAAACAGCTGCTTTCCCATCCGTAATTGTCATGTAATCTCCACAGACGATCACACACATGATCCCGAACATGTGCCACACTAATGAATCACTGTCATTCATTAAAGAGCATTTTAGCACCTAATGTCATTTCATCTCCACAATATTTCCTTATTTCTGTGATGTTAGGCAGAATGTTTGCGCTTTTATTTTCCATGCAACAAAAGAGAAAATTGTCTACAAAGACATATATGATACTTTTGTGTGAAAACAGACCCAAATTTAAGTCATTATTCATTGACAATATAATTTGTCATAAAAAAACTAGCAAATTTGGGCTGTTGCGTCAAACCCAAATCAATATCTGCCATATTATATTATATTATATTATATTATATTTATTTGTTTATTTTGCATTATGACAGTATTTTCATCAAAACTATGCACATTTTACGCCGAAATGTATGTTATTTTGAGGCAAAAAAGAGATAAAATATAAAAAGCCAAAAAAGCTAAATATATATATGTAAGAATTATATATTATATTATATGTAAGAATTATATATTATATTATATTATATTATATTATATAATATTATCATATATTATGTGACTACTTTTGTGGTGATTTTTTTGTCCTTTTTAAAGCTTGCTAACAGAAGCCACTTATACTGAATGGAAAAGAGCAGCTCAGACAATTCTGCATTTTATATTTTTATGAATTATCGTTTACGTATCTTTTGTGTTTTATGGAAGAAAGAAAATCCTGCAGGTTAAAACAGCACGAGGATGAGTAAACGCTGAAAACATGTTCAATGTCCTCTTTTCAAGGTTCGTCATTAGAAAGCCTCAGAAGAGCTGAACGGGAGCCGATAAGAGCTCGTATGTTGACACAGCTGCTCTCTGATCGAGGGACACCAGACTGAGCTTCACTAACTAATACTGGTAATTCGGCTGATGATTTACACTGGTTTTCTAAAGCTGGGAAGCGTGTGAATGCAGGGGCCTGATGCAGAGGAATTTTCACCGCGTGTTTCGAGGGTCAGCATGGCTCTACCTGGATTTGAACTTTCTCTTCTTGATCTGGGACGACATCTGCATGCTGTGAGACATCTGCTCCATCTGCTGCTCCTGACAGCGCTGGGTTAATATTTTGGTTGCCATGGCGAAGCTCTCGGCAGCACCTGCATGGGAGCAGAACGACACGGCTGTCAGAAGGCAGACACACAACAGCAGACACACACCAGTGCCGATACAGGACGAGTCATGGCCCATTTCCATCACCTCTCCAAAAAACAGACCACAAAAACCATATTATAGAGTACATGACTTATGCAACATATTATAGTCTCAATCTTCACTCTACATGTGGCCCTGGCCTTATTATGGCAACACAATAAAGAGTAAATCTCACAAAACCTGTCAAGGGCACACATTTCACCCAAGGATATAGAATATTTTGCATAAAAATGAATTTTTAGGGCAATTCATTGACTAAAGCTAAAACCATATAATAAAAAAAAATGTCATTGCTTGAAACATAATAAATATTAAATAAAATATAAAAGACAAACAAACACGCACGCATGCACGCACGCACGCACACACACACACACACACACACACACATATATTGCTGAAAAATTCAGCCTGTTTTACGGCCATTCAGGGTTATTATCATTATCTAAAACTAAAACCATAAAACCATTTTCATTACTTGAAATAAAATAAACATTAACTGAAATTATATAAAATATAAAAAAACACTTAAACTTATTTCAGATAGTTGCCAAGAAATATGTTATATATTTAAATTTTTTTGCATAAGAATAAAGCCTTTAGGGCCATTCAGGGTTATTATCATTAACTAAAACTAAAACCAATACCAAAAATAAATAAATAATAATAATACAAAATAAAAAAATAAATGAATTAATAAAAAAAATAAAATAAAAAAATAAAAAAATAAATCAATAGATAAAATAAATCATTAACTGAAATAAAATGAAATATAAAACCTCCACTTTATTTCAGCTAGTTACTCATTTTCATTTAGTTTAAGTTGAAGTACTAAAAACACGCACAATAAAATTACTATAACTTTAGTAATTTAAAATTAAAATGAAAACAGAAAATAAAACAAGTATAATTTATATAAATATTTAGCATTATTTTCATGAAAGTTAAGCACATTTTACTCCAAAATGTTTATTACTGTGATGCAAAAAAGAATCATAATATAAAATGAAATACGAAATAAAAAATTATAAAAATGAAAAATAAAAAACATATGTACATGAAAATAAATTAATTAAAACATAAATTAATTAATATAAAAAATAAATGTTGCAGAACATCTTCCTAATGTAATATTCTTTTAAAATAAAAATATTATTTTTCTTCAGTTTTTTTTTTGTGTGTGAAATGTGACCTGGTCATGTTTTCACCACAGCAGGAAAGAGCTGAAAAGGAGAAGAGGGACATACAGTACATTGTGTCAGAATCCTGTTAAAAGTCCCTTTGTGAGCTATTGTGAGAATAATAATTCATTAGTTGTGAGGGTGGATGCGGCCCGTGAGAGTCCCGCAGTCATAAATCACCCCGACGGCACACGCGCCCCTCGCCCAACACAACAGAATCAGGTCACGTTTGAAGGATGGCTTCATTTACCCCAGAGTTACAGCAACCACCTGCGTTACCTTCACAGACAGAGAAACATGTTTCCCCTCCGCTTTAACCAGATTACATCTGAATGACAGCGGCTCCCGTCCCAGGCCTTTCCTCTGAACCCCAATCTGGAGTTTGTTTGAACATTCGGTACAAAAGGTCACTCTGCAGCATATTAAAATTGATCTGTCATCAGCCCGAGAGAGAGAGAGAGAGAGAGAGAGAGAGACACACAGAGAGAGATGGCATACAGGCCAGCAGCGTCTCTCACAATGAAAGCAGACTGTTCAGAAAAACACAAGTGGGGAGAAACACTCTGGAGGTGATGGATGAACCGGCTCATGAGAAATAACTCCATAAACTCCAAACGGCAGGATTTTTCATCTGGGCTTTCCAGCTGCTTGGTTTACAATGCTGAAAGTGCAGAGAAATGTGAATGCAAAGACTCACGACTGAATGCTAATTAGGTTTTTTGAATTTATGAACAAAATGGTTTGTTAAAATAACCTAAACCTGATTATGCAATTGTATACCATTACTTTGTATAAAATAAATGTCAAGGAATGAAATGAAATAAAATATAAAACTTCAACTTTTTTCATGTAGTTACCAAGACAACAAAACAGAAAATAAAACAAGTATAATTTATATAAATATTTAGCATTATTTTCATGAAAGTTAAGCACATTTTACTCCAAAATGTTTATTACTGTGATGCAAAAAAGAATCATAATATTAAAATGAAATACGAAATAAAAAATTATAAAAATGAAAAATAAAAAACATATGTACATGAAAATAAATTAATTAAAACATAAATTAATTAATATAAAAAATAAATGTTGCAGAACATCTTCCTAATGTAATATTCTTTTAAAATAAAAATATTATTTTTCTTCAGTTTTTTTTTTGTGTGTGAAATGTGACCTGGTCATGTTTTCACCACAGCAGGAAAGAGCTGAAAAGGAGAAGAGGGACATACAGTACATTGTGTCAGAATCCTGTTAAAAGTCCCTTTGTGAGCTATTGTGAGAATAATAATTCATTAGTTGTGAGGGTGGATGCGGCCCGTGAGAGTCCCGCAGTCATAAATCACCCCGACGGCACACGCGCCCCTCGCCCAACACAACAGAATCAGGTCACGTTTGAAGGATGGCTTCATTTACCCCAGAGTTACAGCAACCACCTGCGTTACCTTCACAGACAGAGAAACATGTTTCCCCTCCGCTTTAACCAGATTACATCTGAATGACAGCGGCTCCCGTCCCAGGCCTTTCCTCTGAACCCCAATCTGGAGTTTGTTTGAACATTCGGTACAAAAGGTCACTCTGCAGCATATTAAAATTGATCTGTCATCAGCCCGAGAGAGAGAGAGAGAGAGAGAGAGAGAGAGA
>NW_015664185.1:189455-212737 GCF_001515625.1 Sinocyclocheilus rhinocerous | reverse complement strand
GAGAGAGAGAGAGAGAGAGAGAGAGACACACAGAGAGAGATGGCATACAGGCCAGCAGCGTCTCTCACAATGAAAGCAGACTGTTCAGAAAAACACAAGTGGGGAGAAACACTCTGGAGGTGATGGATGAACCGGCTCATGAGAAATAACTCCATAAACTCCAAACGGCAGGATTTTTCATCTGGGCTTTCCAGCTGCTTGGTTTACAATGCTGAAAGTGCAGAGAAATGTGAATGCAAAGACTCACGACTGAATGCTAATTAGGTTTTTTGAATTTATGAACAAAATGGTTTGTTAAAATAACCTAAACCTATGTATGCAATTGTATACCATTACTTTGTATAAAATAAATGTCAAGGAATGAAATGAAATAAAATATAAAACTTCAACTTTTTTCATGTAGTTACCAAGACAACATTTCTTATTTAATTTAGTTTAAGTTGAAAACACACACACACACACACACACACACACGCAAGCGCAAGCGCACGCACACACACACACACACATAACATAACACATAAAATTACTAAAACTTTTACTTCTAAAATTTTTAAAATCAAATCAATCAAGTCAAAATCAGACTACAGTAACTTTTTATTGATTACATAATTACATATTATTGACAAAATGGCAGTAAATTATTAATAATTCATTGATTCTCTCTAATTTATATTACTATGCCTTTGGAAGGCTTTTGTCTTTCAAACACATTAAACTGCATAAATTCACGCCATTTTGTATGTCTTTTATTCCCAAATAAATTCCCTCTTTATTCCCTCTTCGACATAATATAGAATGCAATAGGATTTATTTCAATTTGGATATCTCTAATATCGTATGGTGCAAGATTATCCTATTGTATCCTAATTTATGCAATAATTAATTTTTAAAAAATAAAAAAAAATCAAACTTCATTCTTCATATAAAAATATTTTTTTTTATAAAATAATTAAAATATAAAATATATTAAAAAAAATAATTGCTATAAAACCATTTATGAAAATATATTTTATTATTATTATATATATAAAAAAAACAAACAAAAAAAAAAAACAAATAAATAAATAAATAATAAAACCAGCCTTCATTTTCTTTATGCAAAATATAATTTCTAATTTCTTTCATTTGATTTTTTGGGGTTAAATGTGATGCGGACATGCTCTTCACATATACTGCAAGTTGCCTTTTCTTTTCTTTTAATGACCTTTTAATTACAGCCTTTCTTACTGGTTTCAACATTCGACACAAAAAAATGAACAGGAAAACTAGTTTTGTAAATGCATTTAACACATTGACAAAACACTGGGCCAAACACTGAATTAGTATTAGCTACATTGATGAATCTGCAGCGAAATACTGTGCAGAGTTTGATTTCTGATTATTAGTATTTTGCAGAACAGGCTTCAAGTACGAACTAAAGCAAGAGCCTCTAGAAGAGCAAGAGAAACCTGCAAACAGATTTCGTGCTGAAGTTATAAATCCACTCACGTTCTTCAGGCCTTTAAGATGATCAGCAGGACGTCTCTCCTCCTCGACCTTCACCCGTCTCTCCTTCTTCTGTTCAAGTCTCCTTATTGTTTTCTGCTGTCTCACCTCCTTTAACTCTCTCAGCTTCTCCTCCGGCTGTCTGTCTCTGCGGTGAAGATGACCTCCACAAACTCCTCCTCAAGGTGTAAATATAGAGCCACAGCAGGAGCAGTGATCAATTCAAAGCATCCAGATAGACTTACAGTGAGATCAGCGGACAGAAGACCTGGAATGACACAATGGACCAGTGCATTGTGGGATAGAGGAGCTGTGGGAAAAGAGATCTGTGGAAACAATGCATTGAGATCTCAGCAATATAAAGCGCTCAGATCTGCATTAAAGCCTCTGAAGAAGAGATCAGATGAGATCCTGCCACTCGCGTTTGTCTGCAGTCACATCAGCATTCGATTTGGAAATGACCCCCAGATAAAGCTTTTCTCACAAGAAATATTAATAATGTCTCAAACTGTGCAAGTCTTGATATTTATTGCTTTAATATCAGTATTAAAAAAATTATATTATAAAACACCAGTGTTCACAATATTGTTGCCTTTATGAACCTTTATAATTGAAATAAACAATAGTTTATTTAGAAAAAGTTAATTAATGTAAATACAGACTGTCAAGCAGCATATCAATTTGGTGCATTCATGTGTGCCATAATGTTGTTATTATTTTTAGCCCTAACTAAAAAAAAAAAAAAAAAAAAAATCAAACATTATTAATGACAAGTGAACAGTTAGTAATAAAATAAGAAAAAACTATACCTTAACTGAAAAAAAAACATATAAAAATGAAAAAAAAAAAAAAAAAAACTTGAAATGTTGAAAACTGAAAATTAACTCAAGTTTAAGTACTGAAATTAAAACAAATAATGAAAGCTACAGTAAATAGAAATATAAAAAAACAAACTGATAAAACATTTCTTCAGAAATTTTTTAACTAAAATTAATTAAAATTAAAGCTGAAAATTGAAAAATAAAAGCTAATTCAAAATATGAATAAATACTATAATATACACAAATAACATTAAATTAATAAAGAAGTTTAAGTTGAAGTACTGAAATTACTAAAACTAATACAGAAAAAAGAAAAGCACTAGATAAAAATATATATATAAAAAAAACTGATAAAAATGACAAAAGCAACAAAATTACTAACATTTTAAATAAAATTATAATTAAAACTAAAAATGGAAAAAAAGCTAATTCAAAATATGAATAAATACTATAATGATAACACTAAATTAATTATGCTTAAGTTTAAAGCTGGAGTACTGAAATTACTCAAATTAATACTGAGATAAAAATAGAGGAAAATAGAACTATAAAAAACTGATGAAAATGACAAAAAAAAGAATAAAAATTAAAACTGAAAATTGAAAAATAAAAGGTAAATCAAAAATATTTATAAAATAATAGTACATAAATAACATTAAATTAATAAGTTCAAGTTTAAATACTATATTTATTAAAACTAATAATGACACAAAATAGAAATATATATTTTTACAATTATACAAATCATAGAATAACACTAAATATAAAATATAACACTAAATTAACATTGGCATGTCACATTTATATTTATCAATTTTCCCAAATCAGCTACAAATGACGACTATCACAAGCTTTGTGTCATAATTGCTTCACATGTTTTTATCTGCATTCTACGGCAGCTTTAAATGCAGCTCATGTAATTTAGAGACTTTATAGTAGTGACTTAGTGTCACCTGCATGAATGTGAGCAGACACTGACGTGTTCGAGTGTACAGTATGGGATTCAGGTAGAGTTTAGGGTGTGAGAGCAGCGCTGCACTCAGCAGGTTATTTATAAGCATTTACTGCCACACCTGCTGCTCAAATACCACAGTAAACAATGCTGCCCACTTCTACTGTTTCATCTGTGACACTGAGACTAAGAATAAACCGCATGACCAGAACAACAGCAGGCCAGCTTTGTCTGTTCCCATTGTGACGAATGAAACAGGCCAGAAACATGCGCTCAAATCCGTCCTGTTGAGAGACGCATGATCCGAATGTCTGACTGCGTCTGATAACGCGGTCACACACACATTTAAACAACGAGCTCAACAAATCATGAACAATGACTTTATTTACTAACCCTCATGTGGTCTCAAGCATGCCAGGACTGCCAAGGACAAAAAAACACCATAAAAGCAGCATTAATCTTAACAGTAGTGCATATGACTATATTAAAATCTTATGAAGTCATATAATGCTTTGTGCATTGAACAGACTCAAATTTAATGTTATTTGCAAATTTTTTTTTTATCACTGATTATTAACTATCATTTATAAAATGGAGAGTTCCGGTCCTTGATTCTGATTGGCTGAGCCGCGTTCTAAGCTGTTGTTAATTACTCTACAAACATACACGTTTGTTTACTTCGGTGTGTTGCTCGGCAACCACTTTATTGCAACCACAACTGTTTCTGAGGAACTACATTGTTTGGTGGAAGAATACTGTTTTTATTAATATCATTATACTTTATTTGCTCTGTTTTATTTTGTGAAACCTTACTACGTATATGGAATAACCGTCTTATAAAAGCAATAAGCCCTGTGAAGCCGTGGTTTACAGTGAATTTAGGCACGACGCGAAGCTGTTATAAATTCACTGTAAACCACGGCTTCTTGGGGTTTATTGCTTTATTAACTCACAGCTGATAAATGCTTTATGAGCAGTATATAATGGCCAGATTTTTGTCGTGCCCAACAACGCCCCTTAGCTGTTATAAACTCACTGTAAACCACGGCTTCTTGGGGCTTATTGCTTTATCACTATTACAGTTTTTGTTAATATTTTGAATTTTGTTGTATATATATTTTAAATTGTTTTAAGTTTTAGGTTTATTTAATTTTATTCTAGTATTTCAATTTAAACTAAATGAAAATGAGATGTTTTTTTAATGTTATTACAGTTAATGCTTATTTTTTTTTAAGTAATGGAAATGTTTGTCTTTAAATTTTTATTAATTTTAGTTTTTTTTACATTTTTAATTTAATGTAACTTTTTAAAGTTTTATTCAACTTAAACTAGATGAAAATGAGAAATGCTGCTGAAATAAATAAATTCAAATTTTTTATATTTTTACTAATATTTTTTATTTAATATTTAAATTTTAAATAATTTTATTTCAGTTGTTTATTTTATTGCAATTAATGATTTTTTATGTTTTTAGATTTAGTTAATAATAATAGTTATTATAGTTATTAACTATAATATCACTATTATATTTTTGTTCATATTTTGCATTTTGTTTATTTTTTTGTCATATATATATATATATGGATGGATAGATGGATAGATAGATAGATACATTTTTGTCCTTTTGCAGTTTGACAGTTGTGGTCAATATTAACTTTTTCATATTGAAAGAGATAAAACAATGTCCCTTCTGTGCTCCTACAGAAGAAAAAAATGCATTTACAGGTCTGGATCAACATGAGGGCATTTTTGCATGCAGCTGTTTTCTTTTTTTCTTTTAAAATAGCGAGTCAAAGATCACATTAAAATGCAAAAGTGTAGGGAGAGAGAGAGTGTGTGTGTGTGTGTGTTAGTGTGTGTGCATCCAATTAACTCAAACGACGCATCTGTCAAGCTGTTTGGTGATATAATGGAAAAGTGCACAGGAGAGGAGAAAGCAAATCTGCCCACATGCTAATTAAACGCATTCACGCATCTGCTAGTCCTGCTTCTGCATGAGATGCAAACGTTTTCTCTCGACAAAGTACATCAATCAGAGAGCCGAAATATAATAATCAGCATCAAGCTCATTGTTACATATCTATTAGATTAATAAAACATCAATGTGTTCACTACAGCCATTTCTGCAGTGCACATAGAGTCAGGCTGATTTAATAAATATCTGGATATGATGGATAATAATGGAAAAAGGTTATGCACCCTAATTTTCCTGAGCTGCGCACAGCTCAATGCAATGTCCATCTCAGCCGTCCGTCTGTGTGAGAAATAGATAAACAGATACAGCAATCGACGGATGAAACTCCTGAAAACACATCAACAGCATTCAACTAAATAGAGCTGAATAATGACACTCTTTATTAGTGTGTTTTTAGAGCTACTTTACAGCTGAAATCATATTCTTTTCATAATTGAGGAACCTAAAATCCTGCATGAATTTCACTCATTTCTACACTAAAAAACAAGTAAAATAAAAATTCCAACCTTCATTAACATGGTTTTGGCTGAAAAAACAAAACAAAAACACATTATGAACTCATGCACCTGTTGAATTTGATTATCGCTCCTTAAACAGACATTAAATTAATTGCCGAGAACAGAATGAAACAGAAGGCGAAACAAACTTTCACAGTTAAGAACTGAACTTTAAAAGGCAGGATTAGACACATTAACAAGTTACCACGACCTAAAACAAACACCGACTTCATAATGAGTTGTGAAAATTAAAATATATTATATCTCATCTGTGTATTTTTTGGGGGAAGAAGATCATCTACCAAATGATATTTCCAGCAGTGAGGACAGAATCTGAATTAATTATGGCTCAATATAAGAGACAGTGGAGATAATGAACTGATGACAGACATTAATAATGATCTACAGTTTTATAACTTTAAGATTACTACAACTTTCACTTGACTGAGAATCTAACTAGAATCAAAAATACTGTTTTGAAACAAATATATATATATATATATATATATATATATATATATAAGCATCTGCTTGTTCAGAGTAATACTTCACTCATACTTTGTATATCCTTATAAACTCATTACTCTTATAAAAACAAATGACCACAAAATGAAACGCACTACTGTAATACTCTCTCTCATAACGATAACCAAATAATGATAATGATAACCAATTGTAATGAGTCAACTTGAATGGTTCGGTCATGCTAAAATGCTCATCCACGTGTCTCCCAGCAGTAAGTCAAACTAATTAGATAATATATTATTCCATTTGCAAAAACTATCTCTAGGTAACGTAGTACATATAAACGTAATATGTCTGATATTTTAATCACACAAAACAAAAACTAAAATGCATTTAACCATAAAGACCGTTCTCCGGGCGACACATACCGGTGCCATCTTGACGAGGTTGGCGTAAAAGAGGAAGTGGCGTATGTCCGCGCAAGAGTTCACAAAATGTTCTCGCATTTGATTGGCTGCCGGTTAGGGAGGATTCCTGAGGACTTTTTGGTCCGATTTGTGAATGAATCGTTCTTTTGAATGAGTCGGATCTTTTGAATTAATCAGTTGAACGCAACATAACCGATCTGAACAATTCGTACTGAAGATTTGACTGACGGGGCGAAAAGTAAGTTACTTTAATAACTAAATAGCAGAACGTTACAATAAAACGGTTTAATTTGGACCTTGAGTCTGTAATAAAGATTGATCATTGATCAAAACGCATTGGAAATTTGATTGTTACATTTTATCAAAACATACGAAACGGAGAATTTTCTGTCACGAGATTAAAATGAATTTGTTTAATGTCAATACAAATTATATTTCATTTATAAATGGATTTATGTTTCAGAATCAGAGCTGCAGAAACTAAACGCCCCAATTAATAATGTTTTAAATACTTTTAACAACAAAATGTACCCACATGTGAATCTATTATTGTGATATATGCCACGTTAGGTAAAAGCATATAATTATTGTCTGATGTAAAAGAATCCGTTTTTTGAACCGGTTCTTTAAACCGAACTGACCGAAAGAGCGGATTCACGGAAATTGTTCGGTTTGGATGCAGTTATATTTGTACAATATTTAAAAAATGTATTATTGTGTAAAAATTTCAAATCCACATGCCTTTTGTCACGTTACTGCAATTTAAATATCAGTTTTTTGTTTTAATATATTTTAAAATGTAATTTATTTCTGTGATCAAAGCTGCATTTTCAGCATCATTACTCCAGTCTTCAGTGTCACATGATCTTCAGAAATCATTCTAATATGCTGATTTATTATCAATGTTGAAAACAGTTTTTGCTGCTTAATATTTTTTCCTGGAACCTGTGATACTTTTTTTCAGGATTCTTTGATGAATAAAAAGTTAAAAAGAACAGCAAAGAACAACAACTACCGTTTAAAAGTTTGGGGTCAGTACGCCTTTTTTTCTTTTTTAAAATAAATTAATACTTTTATTTAGCAAGGATATGTTACATTGATAAAAGGTGACAGTAAAGACTTACAATGTTACAAAAGATTTCAATTTTAAGTAAATGCTGTTCATCATTTTATCCATCAAAGAATCCTGAAAAATACAAGGAAAAATATTTGGCAGCATGACTGTTTTCAACATTGATAATAATCAGAATAGAATTAGAATGATTTCTGAAGGATCACGCGACACTGAAGACTGGAGTAATGATGCTGAAAATACAGCTTTGATCACAGGAATAAATTACAGTTTAACAGATATTCACATAGAAAACAGATATTTTAAATTGTAATAATACTTCATAATATTAAATTTTTTCTGTATTTGTGATTAAATAAATGCAGTCTTGATTAGAAGAAGAGACTTCTTTCAAAAAGACTAAAAATCTTACTGATCCCAAACTTTTGAACGGCAGTGCATATATTTTTTCTTCTTTTTTTCCCGGTGAAAGGTGACCTATTTTGTCACGCAACAACAGAGGAACTTTGTCACGTTTAGACAATCATTTACTCATATGTGAAGGGTTTATGAGCGTGCGATGAAAAAGACTCTGACCTTTGCATTGTTTGCTGTCTGTAGAGTGTTTAAATGTGGACGAGATCTGCGCTGCAAAACAGGTGACGTGTTTCGTGCAAAAGCATACATTTCTATAACAAACCTTACAGTAGAGCACCAATATACTGTATTATTCACAATGACTTCAACAAAATGTAATGTGAAAGAATAGATATTAAAAAAAAAACTTTACTATGCCATTCAAATCCATACACTTCTAGTCAAATGTCCAACATGAGATGGACAGCACATTATTTAAGTAACATAATGAAGTTGACATGTTTGAGGGTCAGACGTCTGTAAAACTTGCTGTAAGATTACAGATTTTGACTAGGGTGGTTTTTACTCATTTTCTTTCCCCAAAATGGCAGTCTGAACTGCTGCAGTGACTTCGTCTTGCAATTCTATGATTGTTTCCTCCATAACAAAGAGCTTTTGTCAGTGTTTCTGAGGTATTTTGCAGCACCGAACACATTTCAGCACTTCCTCATAGCTGGAGACAGTAAAATCCCCATGAAGCCTTTCACACTGATTCCAAGGAACATGAGAGTCTTTTGTCTTGTATGCAAATATATAATTCACGACTGTGGAAATTTCCAGCATTATGTTTAAGAGGTGCTTTTACAGACACGACTCACAGGTCTGTCATTGTTTGTATTGAGCTGCACAATGAAATAAAGTCAAGCCCTTCAGTGTTATAGTAAAAATGTATTTAAAAAGTCAGCATGAAATCAAAATTAACCTCATTTACTTTCTTAATGCACTCCCTTTGCCTTACTATGAGTGATTCATTGCTGCATGCTATTCAAACAAACAAACAAAAACAACAAATTTCCTAAATTTCCACTCCTCTCATCATTTTATGATCCAGTCAATGTTGCATTCCATTTTTTCCTCATTATGTTTACATGCACTCATTTTCATCAGTCAGAATGAATCCAATCCGATTTCAGATTCTGAAAGTTCTGTTTATATGAACCATAAACAATGCAATACTGGGATTTTCAACTGAGAAAACAGCTGAATTTACATGCCTATTATTATTATTTTTTTTACTGTTTATCGGTTATTTCAGATATAACCGATCAACAGAACCGATTAATCTGATCGGTTCGAGCTCAGTCAGATCGACGGAGTTGTTTACATGAAGGATTTTCGGTCAATTGAGTCATCAATCGGATTATAAACGGACATAAAAAACATACTTACTGAAATGCATCAGAAGATAAACTGGTTTTGAATGCCATTTCATGCTGACTTTCAAGTAATTCAGATTAGCGCAACAAACACTGTCAAACCCGAAAATGTTATTAAAATGTTTTTGAAAATGCTACAATGCAGTAATGACATGTATTTCAGGTATTTGTCTTCATTTGGACTCATGCATTGTGTATTATGAATCATGCATTATACATTAATTTAATTTTCCAATAAGTTAAAACAGACATATGACAAATAAAAAGTACAACACTTGAATGTGAATATGGCAATGCTACAGACAAGCTTAGTTTCAGTCAAAGTGCCAGTTTGAAAACACTTGTTGCTTTTGAAATTTCCTTTAGGGTCATTACATGTCAACTCAACCAGAGGTCCACAGCTAAAAATGTCCCCCCTCCCCCGGTTGAAAGAAATACATAAATATGGAAGAAAGCAAAAATATAACATGCCATGGATGAATATTCACTAAGTAATCCACTATTTTGTATTTACATTTGGATTTTGACCACTGAAAATGTGTAGAGTTGAACAATTTACTCATGGAGCCAAATTGAGATCCCAATATCTCTGGAATTGAACTATAAAGGGCCTTAAAAATGAAAATTACAAAAGAAACTTTTCTTAAGGACCAACATCTAAAAGAACATTAAGATATCTTTAATACTTCTTGAGTTACAGGCATGCAAACCTTGGAAAAAAACACAAAAAGTGCTTTTTTCCCCATTTTTTTGAATGGTCACCATTGGCATATAATGCAACAAAGATTGCTAAAGTCAACTGATTTTACTAATAGACCTACCGATATCTGTGTAAAAGTAACATCATGATACTGCCATCTTTCTAAAGTCATTTTTCCCCACCTGTAATTTGCCTCCCAAACTAACAAAATAATGGATTACTCAGTAAACATTAATTTGTGGCATTTAATATGTTGGCTTTCATAACTATTTATGTTTGTCTTTCAGAAAAAAATAAACAAAATCAAACATTTTAGCTGGGGAAGTTTCTGAAATTTGGGTGATTTCACACGGAACGACCCTTAAGTGACGCTAGTGAAAATTGTACGCCTGAACGTTTGTACGAACTGTCAAACTTGCGCCACTTCCTATGCAACGAGCTGGCGAAACCCTACAGAAGATCTTCAAACATCTCTTTATCTTGCATGAATGTGCTCAGATGAGCACTGGGAGGAAAAGAAACTCTATTAGTTGCAAGGCAAAGATAATCCCTGCATCTCCACCATCCATCTGTCCAGAAAGATCACACCAAGTCTAGGTTCCTCTTCATCGATGAGGTCCTCATCAGGTAAGTTGTGTCCTGCAGGTGATCTGTCCTCATAACATAAGTCCTCTGGTCTCGCTGTCCCTCCAGAGGGATCCCCGGCGGCCAGTTCGGCCTGTAGTTTGACGTCACAACGTCAGAAACGTGTACAGGCAGGTCGGATGAGTTGTTCTGAACGGGTTCAGATAGTAAAGGAGTACGTTCTCCAGTTAAACCTTCTGAATCCTGGGAAGGGACTGGAGAACTTTGACCAGTGTCATGCTGGAACAAACGGTCATGAAACTGCAGCTCACCATTTTCAGCCGGTCTAACCGGTACCACCAGTGGCCCGCTGCTGTTTTCAGTGTGGCCTATTAAAACTGACTCTGACTCTGGACCGAATGAATCCAAGCTGGTTTCATCTGTCGTGTCATCGGATGATAGTTCGATGGAGATCTGGCCGGGCAAACACGTGCTGTAGTGCACAGAAGACCCTGGGCTGTTCTGGACCGGGACGTCCGGTTGATTGCGTGTCCACTCATGGTCACAGTGCTCCTGGGATGCATAAGAAGCCTCATTACCCATGATCTCTGAGTTCCGTGGCGCAAAAACAGCCTGCAGTTCGAGCTTCTCATCAAATCCGGACCACACTTCCACTTTAGATGTGTCATCCCGGGAATCTGAATAAAACGCAAGACTGCTGATCTTTTGCAGGATCTGTTTTACATAGAGAGGAGAGAGCTTCATCATTTAGTCTGTTAGGTGACAAGGTTTCAAAAGATGCTGTTTATTTCATTAAAATTAAAATGATCTATATTTCTTATGTTTAGCTACTGTTTCATCTTCTTTGAGTTTTATGCAGTTTTTCCAAAGTTTGAACTGAATCGTAGCCTATCAGGTATTTAGAATATATATTTATATTTTTAAGTAAATTCTTGGGACACCAGTCTATACCAGGAAACTGAGACGTTAGGTCAGTTTAATCACTTTTAACTGAGTTGATGAAAAGCTAATAATCATTTTAAAATAAAAACCATTCAAATAAAACACTTACTGAAAACCATTTAAATCATAAAAATGTAAAATTTAAATAAATAAACCATCTTAAAATTAAAATCAAAATAAAACACTTACTAAAATCAACTGAATCATAAAATATCACATTAAAATAAATCATCTTAAAACAAAAGCAATCAAAATATAACACTCAAAAATCAATTACAAATTAAGATATTGTAAAATAAAAACAATCAAAATAAAACACTTTAAACAACAAATTAAATAAATCATAAAATGTAAAATCTAAATAAATCATTTAAAAACAATCAAAATAAAACACCTATTAAAAGTCCATTAAATCAGATTTTTTTTAAATTTAAGTAAAGTATTTAAAAAATAAAAATAAAATTTTAAATAAAATAAAACCTAAATAAAAAATAAAATGTAATTGATTAAAACTCAATTAAATCAGAAATATGTCAAATTAAAACATATCATTGCAATCAAAACACTACAAACTAATTAAATCATAAAATGTAAAAAAAATAAAAAAAATAAAAAACTAAACACTTACTAAAAACTAATTAAATTAGAAAAATGTAAAATTAAAATAAATCATTTTAAAATAAAACATGCTAACAATTAATTAAACCCTAATAAATAAATAAATAAAACACTAAAAAAGTCAGTGGTTAATGCATGTCATGTGACCATTAACCAAATGTGCAAATGTGTTGTTAAACTATTGAAATATTTACTCAGAGGACACTTCAAGAACACATTGATTCCAGATTCTATGTATTTGAAACAGAATGAAGCAGAATTGATTCATCAAACGAGTCGTAGTCCATGGGGAAGTGTAAAAGTGAAAGACGTTTTGTCAATGAAGTCCAATATTGACTTGATTAATCAACATGAGGTTACGCAAGAACCCAAACTGAGCCAATTTACTGAGCAAACATCAACATGCATGATTTATCTTTTCACATCACAAACGGATAAGACTTTTAAAAAAAGTAATATCTCAAATTCCAAAACAGGGTAAATAATCCATGAAAACGCTGAAGTGCTCTAAGGAAAATCCGTGTCTGTTGGTCTGGCAGCAGATGTTTGTGCTTACCATAATCGACATGATAAACTCATTTTGTGTTGCCAAGAGCAATGTGCAGATAAGACGCATTCCTTCAGGAGCTTATGAAAAACGTGACGCTCTTGTCAAACAGGACTTTTCACTGCCAGTAAGACGGGAGTCGATTCCAAGTATGTTTTCAAGTATGTTCACCTGGAATTTCCCACAGCTAATATGACACAATCACTTACCAGCGCTTCCGGTAAGGAGGGCTTTATCTTCACAGACAGCTGGCAAAGCATGATGAGTAGGATGATCAGCAGCAGCAGAGCCAGCAGACCAGGCCATATTAATATATGGAACCAGGAATTAGGTGCTGAAAGACACAGAAATTACAGATGAATATGAAGTTCAGTCTAGTGTCACTTACAAAATCTTCTGGCAATCGTATATAATGCTGTGAACACACCGTGAAAAAGGGTTTTATTTAATTTCAGCAACTTTGTCTCAATTGCTATCATAACTTTGCATTATACATACTGGCCATTCTTTAAAAAAAAAAAAAAAAAAAAAAATTAATTATTTGTTGGTAATTGTAAATAATGCACATTTTCTGTTATGTTATAGTAAACACTGTGAAATATGTTATAATTTAATTTCAACAACTTTGTCTCAAATGAGACAAAGTTCGACCTTATTTTAAAGTTCGACATTATTTTACATTATACTGGCCATTTAGGTAAAGTAAAGTAAAGTAAAGTAAAGTAAAAATCTAATAAAATCAATCAATCAGTAAAAAAGAATGAATGAATGAGTGAGTGAGTGAGTGAGTGAATAAATGAATAAAAAAAGGTAACACTTTATTTCGATAGTCCACTTTAGACATTCTACTAAAAGTAAATAACATTACAACTACATGTCAACTAGCAGTTAGTAGAGTATTAGTAGACTGTGTTTAATATCGTCTAACACTTTCTTTGTCAACTTATTCTACTAACCCTAAACCTACCCCACAAAACTCTCAACGGAAAAGACCTGAAGTAAAGAAGCAAAGAGAATAAGGTGATGAGACAAGATGGATTTTCTCCTCATGGTGTAAAGAGAAGCAGCTGGCATGTAAGCCAGAGCAGTGGCAGAATGCAGTGGCAAAAGAAGCAGCAAAAAGCAGTGGTGGCAAAAAGCATGGCTAAACGCAAAATTTATTGGTGTCCTGAATTTTTAAACTCGGCTGTTGGACACATCCCAAATGGTGTCTTGACCAATTTGACATTGTCTTAGCTCGGGGTGTTACTATGTTTCTCCTCCCAATACATAAATCAACATGTTATCTTATTAGTCACATGGTCCGAATTTTCCCGCTCTTGCAGAGTAATTTGAACATGATTTCTATAACAAGAATGTAATATATTTGACACAGAATTGATGGATAGAAAAGTTTTAAGCATAGATTTTCAAGCATGTGCATACCAAACACAGCTATAAACCTATGAACTATTCAATAGTTATTCAAAAGACATACACAATGAGCAGGGGCGATTCTAGGATTTTCATTTTAGGGGTGCTCAGCCCCAATGAGGGTATAATAATAATAATATAAAAATTATAATAAAAAATGTTTGACTAATAGGGTAGGGTGGTATACTAAACTTATTGCAGTATTCCACTGTATTGCATAGATGGCTATAACATCTGAGTAATGAATAAGCCAAATACAAGTCTTCCTGATCTCTCTCTCACACACCTGTTTACTGTAGTTACAGACACAACATTTTACTATTTGCTTTTCTAGTACAACCCTCTTTCTTTAGCTCAAGTATCAGCTCAACCTTTAGCTCAAGCTCTTTGCACATTCACTGTAATATTTATTATATTAAAAGTAAAATGTTCAAATGAAAATGGCAACATGATCGTTTCATAAAGTATGCATTCATGTAAGAGTATAATTTTCACTGGAGGATACAGCTGTAGTGTGATGAGGGAACACAGCGAAAACTTTACAGTAGATGGGGAACCGATTGCTCCCCCGTGATATTTTGTAAACTGTATTTATGACAAAGAGCTGCACAGATGCAGATATTATAACAATCAATCGATAAACACACACCTTGTCCTCTGTTTCTCGCTCTGCAGATTGAAGAACGCGCTGAAAGACGGGGAGGAGCCTGCCGCTGTTTTCATATGAAATTTAAAGGGGACTGAGGCTATAACCCCCCCCCTAAAAATGGCCCAGCGACGCCCATATCTAACGCTACATTTAACATGAAATATAATGGGTTACACTTTATTTCGATAGTCCACTTTAGACATTCTATTAACAGTAAGTAACTTTGCAGCTACATGTCAACTAGCAGTTAGTAGAGTATTAGTAGACTGTCTGCTTAATATCTTCTAACACTTTCTTTGTCAACTTATTCTACTAACCCTAAACCTACCCTAACAGTCTACTCTGAGAGTTAGTAGACGTGTAGTTGCAAATTAATGAGAATTAGTTGACATGTAGTTACAAAGTTAATTATAGTTAGTAGAATGTCTAAAGTGGACTATCGAAATAAAGTGTAACCTAAAAAAATAGTTGACAATTGTATATAATCCACATTTTCAGTTATATAATAGTAAACACTGTGAAATAGGTTATCATTTAATTTCAACAACTTTGTCTCAAATGCTATCATTATTTTGCATTATACTGGCCATTAAAGTAAAGTAAAGTAAAGTAAAGTAAAAAATAAAATCATATCAAATCAAATCAATCAATCAGTAAAAAAAGAATGAATGAATGAATGAATGAATGAGTGAGTGAATGAGTGAATAAATAAATAAACAAATAAATAAATAAATAGTTGACAATTGTAAATAATCCACATTTTCTGTTATATAACAGTAAACACCGAAATAGGTTATCATTTAATTTCAGCAACTTTGTCTCATTTGCTATAATTATTTTGAAGTACATATACTTGCCATTTATTAAAAAAAATAAAACACACTATTAATAAAAAATAACTAAGTAAAAAAAGAAATAAAAATTAGTAAATAAAAACCAAATAAGCAAATTAATTAAGAGAATGAATGAATGAATGAATGAATGAATCAATCAATCAATCAATGAATCAATGAATCAATCAATCAATCAAATTAATAAATACATTTAAAAATTTATAAAATAAGTAAACAAATAAATAATAAGTAAAAAAATAAAAATGAATAAATTAATGAATAAATGAATAGTTGCCAATGGTATATAGTGCACATTTTCTATTACATAATAGTAACAGAAAATGACTGTCTCATTTGCTATAATTATTTTGCATTCTATATACTGGCCATTAATGTCTTAAAAAAAAAAATAAATAAAATAAATGAATAAATAGTTGACAATTGTAAATAATCCACATTTTCTGTTATATAATAGTAAACACCGAAATAGGTTATCATTTAATTTCAGCATCTTTGTCTCATTTGCTATAATTATTTTGAAGTACATATACTTGCCATTTATTAAAAAAAATAAAACACACTATTAATAAAAAATAACTAAGTAAAAAAAAGAAATAAAAATTAGTAAATAAAAACCAAATAAGCTAATTAATTAAGAGAATGAATGAATGAATCAATGAATCAATGAATCAATCAATCAATCAATCAATCAAATTAATAAATAAATTTACAAATTAATAAAATAAGTAAACAAATAAATAATAAGTAAAAAAATAAAAATTAATAAATGAATGAATAAATGAATAGTTGCCAATGGTATATAGTGCACATTTTCTATTACATAATAGTAACAGAAAATGACTGTCTCATTTGCTATCATTATTTTGCATTCTATATACTAGCCATTAATGTCTAAAAAAATAAAAAAATAAAATAAATGAATAAAATATAGATAAAAAATAAATAAGCAAAAAAAAAATAAGCATAAAAATGAATGAATGAATAAATAAAACAATAAATATGTGTAAATTGTAGATTTAATTAGGGTATTAATGAAGGGAAACAATAAAACATTGAAAACATGAACCGTTTTCCTAAATGACGGGTGTTCAGATTCAGTCAGTGGAGTGAGGACTAGTTTTCTACACGAGCACAAACTGTGAATCACCTGAGACAGTCACACAAAAGGAGGCGTTTTCACTGGGACTGGACCGACCGGGATGTGTGAGCGTATATAACACATCACCACAGTACTGCTCGTCTGTTTCCACAAGCCAAATAAACACTGAGCGAGACGTGTCCTCAAATACCTTCAAAAAGACATAACACAGACGTTTAGTTGAACGAGAGGGGACAATACGGAGAGAGCAACTAATAATAATGGAACTGGATATATACAGCTGAAGGAGAATCAGGAATAATAACCTTTCCCGCCAATGATTCAGGATGTGTCAGGCGAACTGTGTACTTAACGGAGGGCCTCTGGAAACCTTTTCCCCAAAAGCTGATATTCTCAATAGAGCAGCTCCAAGCGGTCATCTGCGGCAAAACCGTCACATTCAGATGGGTTTGGTTTGACGTTACTGACAGCTGTGGTGCTGCAAAAGTGGCTGAAACGAGTGAAACAGAACAGATACAGAGAGACAGATGAGACACAACAGATTTTGAGAAACCATAAAGTAAAACTTGGCTCCTCTACGCTCTCTCAAATTTTGAGATTTTGGAGGCGGGGATCAAGTGTCAGATGTCTCCGCTCCTGTGACTGGTCAGCTGCGCCAACAGAAGTTCAAAATGCTTGATCGTCCCGTGATTCACGTAGACTTCAGATAGTTCCAGGAAGTTCATAGAAGGCCATTGAAATACTGAGTTATAGAGAACTGCGGTTTTTGGTAATTAGTGGACAATGTAGTATGTACATGTAGATCAATGTTGTTTTTAAAAGATAAAATCTGCTAATATTTGAGGATTAATGTGGTCAAATACCCTTACCTGCCTTTAGGCTAAAGTTATCTTGGTTAAAGACCATGATTGCTGTTGTTTTGAAATATATGCATTTTTATGTTCTTAAACTTGCATGTTATTCAAGTGCAATCACACACCGCGGCCTTGAGTGAGCGGAGGCCGCGGGGCCTAGAGTGAGCGGCTCTAGGCATGACGAAGCGGATATCGTCCTCTTTTGGAAGGCCAGCGAAACACACAGCGCCTTCACAGACATGGTGGTCCCCAACAACAAAACTACAGCAAGAATAAAAGTTACGCCTTCTTTTTTTGCGTGAACATTTGGGCGGCGTTATGCAAATCTTCCCACATAGTGACGTAGACATGTGGGGGCGTGTTAGAACGAGGCGTTTTAGGTAGGCGTGGTTGACTCTTAACTTTATAAAGAATATCTCTTTGGGTTTGAGACTTTAGTCTTTGCAACTTTACAGATCTTCTTTATGCACCAAGAGCTGCATCAAGAGATATTGAAATCGCATCATATGACCCCTTTAATGTTCATTGTGGTGTCACTAATCTCATGGTAACTGAGGGCCTAATTAATCTTAATGACACGGTGTTTAGTGTGTTGTCTTAGAAAAATCATCCTAAAGAAGTGAATTTTAAGATTAAATTAAATGAAAATTCATCTTCTTTAATGTTTTCGATTCTTGTGCACCCCCTCAATTATTAATATATAACTATATTCAAATTTAAAACATTGTTTTTACACATTCAATTTTATGTATGTTGACTTTTGTTATGCACTTATTTACAGCAATGGATTGATATAGTGTATAGTCTTGTATACTATACACTATACTTGTATAGTCTCCACTATGGTTTGCTGTGCTGCATGGGAATGCTCCAGTCACTCACAGAAATTAGTATGCATGTATGGTTTCCTGAATGACGCAGAGAGGAGGAAAAAAATGATGCATCAAGTTTGATTCAATTCACATTTATTTATATAACACTTTTTATTATACACAATGTTTCAAAGCAGCTTTACAGAAAATTGGGCAGTTTTGAATGTTTATTCAGAGTTGGCATCATCTGAAGTCCTCTCAAGGGTTGGCGTCATCTCTTCTCAGGTGCTGGTCATCTGAAGTCTTTGTTAGTGGCTGGATAAGTCTGCAGGAGCAATCTAAATATAGCTATAGATTAAAACTACAAAATGATGTAACCATACTTGGGAATTTACACTTTTTCACAAAGACACAAAGAACAGGGAAAGACTTGCAAAACCCAGTGAGCTGAGCCTCATTGTGAGTGTGATGTCTCATTACAGGAATCTTCTGGTGGTTCTTGTTCTGAAAGCAAGATAGAGAAGGGAAAAACACAGGAGAAACGGTTAAGTGATGCTTCATCACATATCAGTCCTGTGGCATCACTGCTCCTCCACCACACTGTGCTTCTACAGCTAAGACATTTAAGTATAAAATACAGTAATAAAGTACAGCTTTACGGTGATTACTCCTATAATACAGTAGTGGTATATAATACATTTTTGGGTAATTTAGCCTAGTATGAATCTGAATTGAAAACTGCTCTCCTATTTTAAACCTTTTTCATTCTCACTTAGGTGCATCAGCTTCCTTTGCAATCAATCCAATTCTACCATTTAATTCCCCACCCTGCAAAAATCACATTTAAAAGCCTTAATTACACAACAATGGATGAAACTGCATTAAGAGAATGAATAACGTCCTCTAAATCTACTAATTAAGTGGGCAATAATCTACTAGAATGTTTTTATGCACAAGGTAATTTGATTCGCTGTGCTGATAATATACAGTTTTATTCTGTAAATGTCTTACCTTTTAAAAGTTCATCACAGCGGACTCTTTTGCTGCATCTCTACAGCTCTGATAGTATTTGGCGCGAACTTCCGGGAACTATTGAGAGGCTCCATGATCCGCCATTTCTGTAAAAAACTTGTCCATTGGAGTGAATGGAGATGATGCGACTCTCTCTCTCAATGGCTCTGAATAGACTATTCCTTATGTTTCATACCTGTTCCTTATATTTTAAAGCAAAGATGTATTGGTGTTGCCATGTTGTTTGTACATGATTAATAAAAACATAAAAAACTATTCCTTGGTTCATGACTTAACAATTGCTGTTGAAAGTGACCAATCACAGAAACGGAAACATCTGACACTTGCTCCCCGCCTCCAAAGTCTCAAAAGTCAATTTGACGTGCGTTGAGGGGTTGAGCAGTTGAGAGGGCGTAGAGCACATAGATATGTGTAGGTAGATGCCTCATTCGATAGCTCCAAGCACATAGACGCGTCTGCCATCTTTAACGGTCAACTTGACGTCATTCACCATAATAATCAATGAATATTCGAAGGCACCACAATCCTGCACAGCCGATGGTTGTAAAAACCGCCGGGATTGAAATTCCCGAAGAAACAGGACAACCTTTCACAGGTGAGAATGCAAGAGAGGGGCGGAACCATAGATGTGTAAGGACTGTGGCATCTTCGAATATTCATTGATTATTATGGTAAATGATGTCAAGTTGACCCTTCCAATATGGCGGACGGCTTACAAATAGCAGCCCATAGAAACAGTCGCTAATGAGGCATCTGTGTATACATATCTATGGTAGAGCAGGTCAAGCAAGCCGTTTTCACGAGAGCGCATTTTTTGCGTGCGGATAATGTTCTGCGCTCGCAGTGCAGAAATGCTCCCTTGCAAGTGCGGTTTTTAAGTGTGCTACTTTTGAAACGGTTTAATCGCCATACAAGTCAGCAGTTGATCATTATTGAGAGTCAAAAAAAGGAAATCAAGGAACACAAAATTAACACCGTAGCTCCTGACGATATATTGAGGTCTTATGAAGCGAAATGATCAGTTTATGCAAGAAACTGAACATTATTTACTACATTATCACCTGTAATCCAGAGCCTCAGGCGAACAGGAAATCTGATTCTTTTCTGTGAACTGCATGGTTCTTTTGGACAGTTCATTTCAGTTAATTTGCGTAATCATGCAATGACGTAACGTATACACGATTATATTATTAAAGCACCCAATAATGATGTGAAATGTTTTACATGTCTAAAGCATATAAAGTGAATTAACTAGTCTTCATCAGCTCATCTGTTTACATAAACAATGAGAAACCATAAAATCTTTCATTTCACACCTTCATCAAGTGTTCAGTTCACGCATGCTCATATCAGCAGCTCATCGGTCTTCGGTCTGAGTCGAACGGTTTTCTCAGTTCAGTGACTGCTGGAGGAACTGGAATGATTCATTCATCATAGGATCAGATACGTCTCTATTTCGGCTCATTTCCAGTCAGAAATGCGAGTCTGAAAGCGAGTTTGATCTGATTTGAACTGGTTCAATCCAGTTAATTAAAAAGAATGATTCGTTTGTGAACGGGACATCACTCCGGACCGTTCGCCTGAGGCTCTGGATTACAGGTGATAATGTAGTAAATAATGTTCAGTTTCTTGCACAGACTGATCGTTTCGCTTCATAAGACCTCAGTATATCGTCAGGAGTCACAGGGATTCATTGTGTGTTGCCTGATATGATTTTTTGACTCTTAAAATGCCGGTAGCCATTGACTTGCATTTTATGAATCACCAAGCACCACGGTTTCAGCTAAAAATCTTCTTTCAAAATCTCTGTTCTACTGAAGAAGAAAGTCATCTACATCTTGGATGACCTGAGAGTGAGTAAATTAACAGCTAATTTTCATTTTTGGTGAACTTGATCTCAAATTTGAGCTAAAGAAAGAAGTCCAAAATAACTTACTTTGCCAAAACGGCTTGAACATCACCTCAGCCAGGCACTGTCCACTGGCGCTGACCTTGGCATGATATTTAGAGGTCACATCGCTCATCACATGGGTCATCACATCCGTCATGTCACAAACAGGAGTGGAGATGTTCTGGCACCACGTCACCGGTTCATACGGTTTCCCATAACTGCAAAAGAACAGAGCTCAGTCAGAAGAACGACACAGACACTCAAGAACAACTTCCAGACTCTATGAATCATCACCCATTTAATGTTTAACTCATTTGGTTTAATTATAGTCACAGTGAGTGCACACAGAAACTCTTTTAAATTGACCAGACTAACCAGATTCTAACTATACTAGTTCTCCTGCTCTTCATGTGGTATATCATTACACACCCTGTTTACTGTGTGCATATATCATATCATGTGTTACATCTGCACGTTCATTGTTATCTTTGGAACAACTCATCAAGTCATAAATACAGTCATACCCATATCAAGTCATAAAGTCAATAAATGCAAATTCTCTGTGTAATTACCTTAATCACGAGTTTGTAATGCGCAAAAACGGTTTGTTTTTGTTGAACTTGTTCAATTACATGTAAAAATATAAATGGTAGCCATTTCAACAATAAAAAGCAGCTAACTAGCAACTGCTACAATACACACACACACACACACACACACACACACTGTACTACTGAATAACTGAGCAAAAACACAAAACAAAGAGCAGCTCAAAACAGCTCAAAAGCTCCTATATGAACCGATGGGTGGAGAGGTTAAGAGGTTGGACTGATGTGGGATTATCTGGAGCTTCTGACGCTTTCCTCTCTCATCCCGTCATCCGTCTGTCTGCCACACTGACCCTCCCAGCATGCACTGCTGCTCCCTCCGTTCCCATCACATTTATTTCCCCCCATCAGTTTCTCTGTAAAGCGTAACTGTGACTGGTGCGGAAGATTCGGTGCCAAGGCCAGAAAGGGCCGGCAACATTTCGCAGACGCAGCTTCTTCCTGCTGCTTTCTAATTGCAGTTCAGAGTTTGACAGCCGGCTGACCACAGCGCGTCCTTCACCAAAGTCACGAGTCACAGACTTCACAGTGTTATTCACAGAAAACCGAAGGACTGAGAGGAAAGCATTAAACCCATGGCCAACTGATTTATTATATATTTTAAACGCTACTAATTATTTCAGATGTTTTTTTTTAAATGATAATATCATGTGAACGGGTATGACATTAGCATGAAAAATACAGGTGCTGGACGAATGGAAAGATAGAAAATAAAGAGAAGGAAAATCAGAGGCAATGTACTGTGTCGAATGTGTGCGTTTTCTTCAACTTCAGTGCTTTGTGTTTTTCTTATAATAAATTGCTCTCGTTAATCCAAAGTACTGTGTCAAAGCCCTATTAATTCTCTCAGTAGCGCTCGGCAGTGTTACTGTACCAAAATCTTCTATGGTGTGAAAAAATGTATGTTGTTTATCACAATATAGTCATTTTAGTAGGAAAAACTGAAAAAAAAAGAAGAATCAACATTAAAAATATTATTGCTATTGCATATATTAAAATATGCATGGATAATTATGTATATTATTATTAATACTATTATTATTATTTACATATGTACAAACACGTATGCAATTGATATTTTAGTATATGTAATAATATATATATAATATAAATATAATACATAAACTACACTAAAATATACTGTATGTAATAGAATATTAATATGATAATGTCATATATGTTATATATTTTTTGATTAATTAATATAT
>NW_015664185.1:186002-189430 GCF_001515625.1 Sinocyclocheilus rhinocerous | reverse complement strand
ATATATATATATATATAATGTGTGTGTGTGAGTGTGTGTGTGTGATAGTAACAATATGCCTTCAATATATTAATATGATAATATATTTATAAATCTCCTTCTCTGTGCAATCATACCTAGCATATAGCAGCAAAATCAGTAGCATAAGAGAGATCTGTACTGGAGACATTTCTAAGAAAGGTGAAAGCAGAAGCAAAGGTCCAGCCATGTTTTGCTCTGGTCTCTGTCACTCACAGGTTGAACTGGACGCTGTAGAGAAGCGTTTGACCAGGAACATCAACAGGGTCCCAATGGAGAACGCTGAAGAAATTCCAGGACTCAAAATAAGCCTTCGTCCGATTACAGCTCTGAGCCCAGCAACCTGCAAACCAGAACAATAAAGTGAGATGGTTCTACAGGTCTGTGAACATCTTCCATTGTGTTGTGACCATCTATATATAAAAAAGGAAAATTGGCACAGCTCCAAAAGTAGAAAAATATTTAATTATGTTCTCATCACAGGTGACGTTTCGAGTCTAAAAGCTCTTTACCAGACCATCTATATAGAAATCAGCTAATGATGTTCTGGAATAAATGTCTTTTGTCTAAAACTAATTCACAATACAGCACGACTCGAGTACCGTATTGCTTTTATGAAACAGTTACACAATACAAATATTAAAACCAAAAATGTATGCATTGCTCGCCCTTCGGACGCGAACCACAGCAATGGTCTGTGGTGCGGAAGGATCGACACATAAAGTACGCGTCCTTCAGGTCGACCGCTGCAAACCAATCTCGGGGACGGATGCACCCGAAGATGCGGTCCTGCGTCAACATCTTGAACGGTAACCGGTGAAGGGCCCGGTTCAAATCGCATGCCAATGTGCATTGGCTCGTTTAGTTTACACTCGAAGTAGATTGGTCTCTCTAAGCGAGATCCCAATTTCGTCGGTCATCCGACGTGACGTCGAGAGTGACCGACTGAAAGGGAACTGAACGGCTTTAGATACATCAGCAGGATTTGGCAGAAAGTCTTGCTCATGTAAAGAGATTGACCTCTACGGATGAACACTCACAGAAAATGTGAAGACAATAGGTTGTCAGGTGGAGTGTAATTTGATTATAAATGGAAACATAATGCATGGTGTAAACTGAAGTAGTTTAGACCGGATCGTATCTAGTACGTCCTGACGTGACACAAGCAAATCACACACTGGCATCTCATATTCATTTTCAGTTAAATAGCACTTTAGTGTCATTGAGATTATGGTTTTTATTAAGAATTATAATTCATTTTTATTTTTATATTTTCTGTTTATTTAAATTTTGAGGCTTAGTAATTTTTTTTTTTTTATGTCTATACATTTTATTATTTTTTATTTCATTTTTATTATTTTAGTCATTAATATAGTTTAATATTATTTTAGTCATCAAGTTAAACTAAGTAAAAATTAGAACAGTTGCCTTGGCAGCTAGCTGTTTTAATTTTTTTTGTATTGTATTTATACTACTGACTGAAATAATTTTTTTAGTTTCATGTTTTAGTTAATTATAATAACCTTGGCTGATTGTCACAAACAAACAAGGACAAACATATTTCACTGTAATTTTGAAAATTAATAATAATAATGATAATAATAATAATAAATAAAAAAATAAAGTAAAACTTTATTATTTATATACTTTTAATTTTTTAAATAACATAAATAACATATTTTTTTAAAGAAATACAATGGAAAATACAGTTTCGTGGTCAGTAAGAAAAATATTTATGTTAATAATAATAATGATAATAATAATAATAAATAAAAAAATAAAGTAAAACTTTATTATTTATATACTTTTAATTTTTAAAAATATATAAATAACATATTTTTTTAAAGAAATACAATGGAAAATACAGTTTCGTGGTCAGTAAGAAAAATATTTATGGCCTGTACATTTTCTCAATTTAAAAATCACACAAGGAAAAAGCAGATTTCATTGTCATTTTGAAATAAATGAATAAATAAATAGATAGATAAATAAATAAATATTTTTTTAATTAAAAGAATAATAAAAAATACAATAAATAAAAAATAATTAACAAAAAACTTAATTGTTTTAAGTACTTTTTTATTTATTTTTTTAAATTAAAAACAAAATATATTTTTAAAGAAATACAGTGGATTCTTATTACTCACCTGCAAAGTAGAGCAAAAAAATGGCAACACTCAGAGGCCACATATCCAGACGAGTAACAATATCTCCAACTGAGAAGCTTCAAATAATGATCCAGCGGTCAGAGACACAGTCCTCTCATTATTTCCACAAGACACTTCCTAGAAACCTCATATCCACAAATGAGAAAAATCATATTAAGTTGTACGCTGGGACATTCTTCGATCGCTTTCATTTGTGCAATGACAGAGTCCTTCCCCGGCTGTCCATCTGCAGTCGATCTGGAGGAAGATCTAGCGCTCCTCAGGTGTGCCGGCAAACTTTGGAGCATCCTATCAGCACCTTCCTGCTTTCTGCTGTTGGCCTCCACCCATTAGGGCCGTCTATAGAGGATCCTCACCACACACACATCTCGAATTTCAGGTTTTATCTGTTGAAAAACTGAAACTGGAAATGAAGTACTTCTCAGAAAGATGTGGGAGAATTGAAGCACGCCTTTGGGCGGGACGTGAGTGGATTCAGCTGGCATGTGCTGCACTATATATTACCTATAATGACGCAAAACATAATTATTTTACAACTTCACGTGGAACATAATCTGTGACTGACAAACCAAAGCAAACAAACGCTGAACCTTCATTTCCACAGAAAACGCACATTATTTGGCTCTGATCATTTTGATCTGTGATTTTTATGAGCACTTGTTGGTCTAGCATTAAACATATTTGCATGTCTATCAGTGCACAGGACTTTATTTACACATAAAAAAGGGAAGAAACAAATGTGAATACAGAGTGGGACCAAACAAGTCAAGACCTGTTATTGAGCGTGTCTTTTAAAAAGCCTTTCACTTTTCATTTGATCACATATAAAACTGAAAGTAAAAAAAAAAAATGTTTTCTGAAGATGAAACCGTTAATTAACAGTGAGTCTATTACTATTATTATTATTTTTTGTATAAAATAATAGGAAATGGTTATAATCAATTATCAATATATTAATGAGCAGATTTTTTACAATTATTTTTTAAAATATTTAAAATAATTAAAAAATATTTTTAAAAATAAATATAATTTTTTTGTTTACATGCAGAATATCCCTCACATTAAGCCGCCAAAATAAAAATATGAAATATGATAAAAAATAGAATGTTATTTTAGTGTCATTGAGATACTATTGTTTTTTTATTAATATTTTGAATTATTTTTTATTTTTATATTTTCCATTGTACAGTGGTTTTGGAACCCAATTAAGACAATTAAAACCTAGTAAACCTAAAAAAAAAA
>NW_015664185.1:183322-185387 GCF_001515625.1 Sinocyclocheilus rhinocerous | reverse complement strand
GACCACAGAAGACCATTTATGCTCATGTACGCCATACTGACCATTGCAGCATAATGCAAAAAATGCTTTCAGAACACAACAACACAAGAAAGCAAGTGCTAGAAACATTTGTGCCTACATATGTTTCAGGCTTTAGACATGTCAGTTAACATGTCTGGCTAAATAATAGCATCATTCCAGCTCTTATTTGCTGTTGAGTTGAGTTCTTTCACAGAGACACATGTGATTCCTCACGACACCCTTTTTACTGAGATCTGTCAGCCAGACATGTTCTGCAAGCTATTCCATAAAAAAAAATCACTATAAGCGTTAATCTCAAACAGATAGTGAGGATAACAGCTAAAGTCCAGACAGTGAGCGGAAAATAATGTGACACTCTCAGTGATGAGACAGAATTCATAGGAATATGGTGCACTTCAAGATTACTTTGGTTTTGGATATATACTTTATATATAATATTATAACTACAATAAAAAGCATAATTTTATTTATGATTTTAAGCTTATGTTTACAATGATGAACTTCATCCATCCATCCATTTTCAACAGCCACTAGTTCACAGACTGGAGTGGAGCCTAACCATAAACGTAAAAAACACAATTAGGAAAAAAAAAAGAAAAGGAAGAAACACACACACGCACACGCGCACGCACACACACACACACACACACACACACACACAAAATACAACATTCCAAGTACAAGAGTTGTTTTCCCAAGCCTTAAAAGAATTTAAAAGAATTAAGCCTCTTATCGAATGCTTAAAAGAAAAGGAACATTTTTATGACGTTATGACAATTAATTACTTCAATTCAAATTTTATAGAATGCAAAAAAAAGCCCCTCACTCATTACTACAATGTAAAATAATTAGTTAAATTGCAAAGTAGAATTCAAGTGTCGCATGATTTTTCAGAAATCATTTTAATATGCTGATTTTGATGCTTAGTTAATAATAACGGTTCTTATTATCAATGTTGAAAAGAGTTTTTGCTGCTTAAAATGTTATTACTTTTAATTCTATTTATTTATTTATTCATTCATTTTGACATGAAAATTAAGCAGCTTTGCTTTACTTTGGATATTTTCTTTTGTAATTTTTATTTTCTATCAGTGGTGATTCTCAAAGATTATCATTGCTGCAATAATATGAAGCAATTTTTTACTTTTAAACTTTATGAATCACTTAGCAATTTAACATAACATAATTTGAAATAGAAATGTGTTGTAAATGTGTTTTTTTCCCTGTTGATTTTGGAGTGAAATATGCTCTGCATGTTTTGTGAGATTCACCCTCATACTATTTAGAGCAATTGTGGAATTAGTGCAATTAGTAATTGAATTTCCATGTAAAGCAGTTCATAAATTAGCTCAGGTTTCAGAATGAATCATGAATTCAGCCACCTGTGATGTCATGATCATACGGGAAATAACTAACATCCTTCTACTTCACCAACAGCCTGGTGTTTGTCAAGCAATCACACTGTTCACTTTCATTCGAGCATCCCTACGGATAACGCATTCCTCATTCCCACAATGCCCTTCAGGCCTGCAAAAGTGTCATTTGGGGATCAGTCTGTGTGTGAACCGCTGCGGATGTGAGACGACTTCAAACTTCAGCCATAAATGAGAGAGACGCACCATTATCAGAATCACACCGCTATAAAGCACAAGGTGTTCTTCGTCTCCATGGAAGAAAGGAAACTAATTACAGCGCACTGACAGCTGGATCGATAGCGCACAGAGCCGGACGCTCGTATCCCATGGAAACTGAGCACTGGAGAAGAGACGAGCGCTCGCAGACGCTCACCGGTGTCTCTGTGATAATTAGAGGACAGGTTTGACCTCACGGTCTCACACGCGCTAACCGGGCCTGAACCACAGATCACAGACAACCCACAGCATCAGTTTACTACTGAGATACTAGTTTTGAATTACTATTTTTATTTTATTTTACTTTATTTTATTTTTATATTTTATCATAAAAAAATATGATATTATTTTTTATATTTTGTATTTATTTTTTTTCATTTTAATTTTAGTTAAAGTTTTAGTAAATTTTTATA
>NW_015664185.1:174313-183221 GCF_001515625.1 Sinocyclocheilus rhinocerous | reverse complement strand
ACTTTCCGTACCCACTGTATATATATATATATATATATATATATATATATATTGTATATGTATATAAAGAAATGTATGTGTCTCATAAAGTGTCTCATGAGAGAGTGTCTCATAAATTTCAAGCTAAAAAATATTTATGCCTAAATTTAGGATTTAAGTATGCGAGTTGCATATAAAATTTCCATGCATTTGGATTACACAGTTTCAACATAAACAAACTGATAAACTTATGTGATGCATATTTGTCAGTCATAAAAAATGAAACAGATCAGATTTCAGCACTCAAAAAAAAAATCAATGGCATAATTTATTATTAACTATTGGTATCTGTTTGATTTGATTAAATAATCATATTTCCAAAATGCATTTATTCAAATTGCATAAATCTGTTCATTGTGAAAACAATTAAATTTATTCAGTAAAAAATTATGAACATGGTTAAATAGCTTTAGAACAAGCAAAATTCAATTAGTTATGAATATGAGATTGAAATCAATAGGATTTATTGATGCTAAATAAACCCGGTTTATATGTATTTAAAGAATTAGTTAATTTCCAGAATAAAAATTTATTCACCCCCCGTCATCAAAGATGTACATGTCTTTCTGTCTTCAGTCAAAAATAAATTATGGCTTTTGAGGAAAACATTCCAGGATTTTTCTCAATATAATGGACTTCAATGGTGGCCAATGCGCTGAAGGTCCAAATCACAGTTTCAGTGCAGCTTCAAAGAGCTCTACATGATCCCATCCGAGGAATACGGGTCTTGTCTAGAGAAACCATCGCTCATTTTCTAAAAAAAAAAAAAAAATGTATATCACTTTTGAGTCTCCATTCAATCTCATTGCTGTCTAAGAGAAACAATAGAGATATCACTGAAATCTCATGTGTGATTGTTCATTTCCAGGCAGCTCAATCGTACTCGGATCGATTTAGTCTCTGTCTGACGGATCAAATCACTGACCTTGAGAAACATTTTTCTAAATTCCATTTGCCGTGACATTTTCCTTAACTATTGATTACAGTGATGCTGAAAGCATGTCGAATAACAACAGCTCCTGTAAAATGCAAAAAAGGCAATTATCCGGGCGCTAAAAGACTTTGATATCGATATACCGCCGCTAGACAGAGAAAAGGCAAGATGCACACATTACGTGCAAGACATGTGAAATCGTAACCCTTCAGGATACAAGAAATGATCAAAATATGCAGTGAAACGCTGCTTCAGATACTGTACGAACCACACAGAGAGGAGGAACGCCTCGGGGAATTCAGCGAGTGAAACTTCTGATCACAAAGAGGAAACAAGGTAAAAGCGCTCGTAACTTTCAAGTTACTTAAGATCCTCTGTGGCAAAGCTTTTAAACAATGTCAAAATCCCACTGAACACAAAGCCGGCACAATCAAACACGGCTCGCCTCAGAAGCTTCTCACAAGTTATTTTGTACTTTCTGTAGAAACGACTGAATCCTCACAGTAACTTCTGTGGTGCTGCGGCATAGATATAGAGCTGGGCCGTGCATCAAATATGCATGATATATTTGCAATCATTTTGTTGGCAATTAAAAATTAAGTAACACTTTCAATATCTCAATGATTTAAATGTGCCTTTTTATTCCTAAAAACACATCTAGATGTAATTCATTAAGGCACTGAAGTCATTATTTACTCACCCTCATGCTGTTAACCCATAGGCTGTTATTTCTTTCTGTTGAACACAAAAAGAGAGATTTTAAATCACTTTATGCATCTCTGTCTCACAAAACAACAGTTCACTCTCAAGCCCCCAAAATAACAAAAGAAAAAAAAAAGTAAAATAAAAGCACCATAAACAGCGCAAACATAATAAATACATTAATTTGAGGTGCTTTTATTTGATAGTTTCTTCCTCCAAAAAAAGAACTACTGAAAATTATAAAAAATGCAATGCAATAAAATGCAAAACAATTAAATAAATACAATTTGATACTTTTATTTTATAGTTTTCCCTCAAACAGTTTTGACTTTTTTTTTAAATTTTTTTTTCTAGTTTTCTACAGAAAGTGTCATAAATTTCAAGTTAGGGACTAACAATGCCACCAAAAATGAAACAAATTGTGCAGATATTCAAAATACAGGGGCAAAATATGTTGAATTTGTAGCTAATATGAAGTTTAAAATAAAATAAAATAAAATAAATTAAAATGAAATGAAATAAAAAAAAATATTAAAAAAATAAATAAATAAAAGCACACAAATGCCTTCAGATACGGTCAAATTTGGCCCCGGGAATTGATTTTCAGTGACATTATTGGATATAACTAGTTGCAAAATTAATTTCAGCTTTTTTTCAATTAACAAAATGTCTTAAGAGTTGTAGTTAATGATAATAACTCCGATAGTAAGTAAAATCTAGAATGCAAAATTTCAGATTTATTTTAATTAACAAAAATGTCTTAAAAAATGGAATGCAAAAATGTATTTCAATAAACAATTTTTCTTTAATAGTTTTAGTTAAAGATAATAACCCTAATAGTAAGTAAAAACTAGAATGCCAACATTTAAACAAATAACAGCTGGAATGCAACAGATGCTTCCATACAGACGGCAGGGTTTCCTGAACAGCATTTGCGAAATTTACGTGACTGTACGGTCTGCTAGTAATAATAAAGATAAAGTAGAGATGGCCTCTTCTGTGTGTGAAGGTCCACCTCTCTCACGGTCTTAAATCTGTGCTGTTCTTCGTCCCGTTAGTTTCAGTGAATTCCCCTGATAGTGAACAGGACGGGTGATTTGTAGTCTCTGTGTGAGCGTGGCTTTGGGGCAGAGCATCTACTTTTGCGAGGCTTCAGCTAAATCCTCCAGGACGCCTTCAAGGTGTGTTTTGCTTATTGAATTAATCAGCTATGATCCAGATTTTCACTGCAGTATTGATCTCCCGTGTCCCCTGATGGAAAACATGCCATAACAGCTCGTGACTGACATCACGTCGAGTTGGTTTGAAGCGTTGGACGGAGGTTTTCTCCATGGACACGCTCTGGCTGGACTTCACTGATGTTCGCTGACAAATGAAGTCCTGCGGCCGTTTGTCTGAGTTCATCTTGTCATTGTCTCTCAGCTCTACAGACTCTCGGAACTCTCTGAAGACTGAAGATGCTGACACTGATGATGATTCATACATCTACTGCACATGCATGTGTTTCTCCATTGAGTCAGAATGCCATACTGCAGTGTTGTGTTGTGATTGAGACTCATGACTGATAACTGACATGCATTGCATTTAACATCTTTTCAATGCATTGCACTGCATTTCTTTTATTCTTTACTTTTTTTTATTTTGCATTGCATTTCTTTTTATAAAGAGAAAGAAATATCATTTTAAGAAAGTTGTAAGAAACAAGGAAGAAAAAGCAAACAGTAAAAAAGCAGAAATAAATGAAAATATTAAAATAAAATAAAGAATAAAAGAAATGCATTTCATTTTGTATCTTTTCATGGCATTGCATAGATTTCTTTTGTTCATAATTTTGTGTTTTGTTATAATTTTATTTTGCATTGCATTTTAAAATTATTTATTTCATGTTATTTCATCATTTAATTTTTTTTTTATTTTGAATAGCATTTATTTTATTCTTTGTTTTATTTTATTATATTTTGCATTACATTGCATTTCTTTTATAAAAGAAAGAGAAAGAAATGCTGTTTAAGAAAATTGAAAGAAGAAACAAACAAAAAAACAACAGTAAAAACAAATAGAATTTTAAAATTAACTTTATGTCCCTGAAAATCAATTCCATGGCCAAATCTGACCTTTTATGAGGGCATTTTGTGTAAATTATATATATATATATATATTTCTGTCAGATATTTCCATGAAAGTTGATTAGTTATTTTAAATAAAGTTGAAGTGAAATAAAATATAAATATTAAATAATAAATAAAACTTTAGCTAAGTGAAACTTAGAAATGTTTCCTTGGAATCTAACTTAAGATTAAGTTGAATCACTAAAATTACTAACTGGAAACAAACAAATATGAAAACACAAAACCTTAATAAGATTCCCGTGATTTATCAGTAGATCCGTGTGAACTGGATCCACTGGAAGTAGTTTTAACACTTGTTTACGTTGTTGTACAAGAGCCAGGCGCTGTGGTTACATCTCTGACAATGGCTACACACAGATGTCAGAGAGGTTTGTTAGTATGTTTACTTCTCTAATAACACAAGGGAGAAGTGTTAACTTCCCCAAACGGTGAGCACTGAATGTTTTGTGTGGTCAGAGACAATGTCCCCTCAAATTTCACAAGAAAATTGAACACTCAAACACCACAGGAAACCAACATAGACTTTACAGCGGTGAGCAAGCAATGCGTGTTTCATGTTTAGCCTACAGCTAACTATGCATTAAAAATGAAGCACAGATGTTTTCAGTGAGAGCAATGCATTCATCTTTATATCTTATACAGTCGCACAATCGCTCAAGAACATGCATGTGCATATAGACTACCTTGGAAAATATATATATATATGTATTTTTTGTCTGATTACAGCTGAAGGAGCAACTACTAGCTACTACACATACTAATTACTACTAGTTACTAGATAGTTGGCTAGATAGGGTGTTAACCTGCTACTCTAGTTTTTCTTGCAATTCTGAGTTTATATCTCGCAATTTGGACTTCTTTTTTATGTAAACTTGCAATTCTGAGTTTATATCTCGCAATTTGAACTTCTTTTTTATGTAAACTTGCAATTGTGAGAAAAGAAGTCAGAATTGTGACTTTTTAACTTTTTATTCCATGGCGGAAAAAAAAAAAATAGAATTGCAAGATATAAACTCGAAACTGCATAAAGAGTAGTCCAGATTCTGAGTTTATATCTCACAATTTTTAGCTAATATCTCACAATTCTGACTTTCCCCCCCCCCTCACAATTCTGAGTTATCTCTTTTTTTGTTTTTATTTAAACTTGCAATTGTGAGAAAAACAAATCAGAACTGTGAGATAAACATTTGAATTCTGAGTTTATGCCCTTAAGAGTTAGTGCATTAACAAGATTGAGTCAATTGCTCGCATGAGAGATGCTTCTTGAAGTTGTGAAGTTTTTCAGGTAGAGTTGAGAAGATTAGAGAAATAGTGACTGATAAGGTTTGGGAAGCGATTTTGTACCTATTTTTGATGGTCCATTGTTCTCCTATTGACCTCAGGCTCCTGGAAGGTTGTCGAGGTCGGAGTCAGTCCTTGAACTCAAGATGTCGGTCGATGACCTCAGGCTCTGTTTTTCTGACATGTTTGACCTCAAGTGGTGATCTAGTGAGAAAAGAATGCATCAGCTTAGAGGTCTTTTATAAAACCCACCATAGTGAATTGATTTCAAAACTTAAATATGCTATTTTATACTTATAGTCAGTTGCGTCATTTGCAATGCACCATAAGAGTAGTTCATTGAATTCAAGCCCAAAGTCTTTTAGTATTTTTTTCAAACTTATTTTTTCACTTTAAATCAGTTGTGCTTCATCTTGGAGCTGGTGGGTTCGGTTCATGGCTTTGAACTCTTTATTGAAGCTCTTTCAGATGTACATATGAAGAAAATGAATGGGAGAAATCTTTCTGGAACCGAAGCTGTTGAAATGGAGGACTCACCGCTGTGCTCTACTGCTCTTCCTGAGAGCAAACAAGTCATTCACATGCCATCAACTCAACGGGAGGCTCCAGAAAGCACTGTAATTGTGGACCATGTGTGACATTGATGCATCTTTCACACGCTTTATTGTAAAACATACAGCTATGAGTCTGTGCCGCGTTCAAAGCCGGTGTAAAATGTGTCAAATCACTACGTGATACAGTATACAAGTTAACGAACTGGTGAAATAGTTGCTAATTTGCATTATAAATAAAATTTACAATGATTGCATTTGGCAAATGCTTTTATGCAAAGTGACTTTGAGTGATGCATTTTATCATTTGATCATTTTATCAATTCATGCATTGTCTGGGAATCGAACCCATGACCTTATAATTTTACCTTCAGTTAATGTTTTCATTTAATTTTATTTCAAAGAATGAAAAATATTTTTCAGTTTTTAGTTTTGGTTAACTACGATAACCCTGATGACTAAATAAGTAAAACCAAAAGCTGAAAGATTAACTGTAGTGAACACTGTGTATTAGTATGCCAACAGTGTTTCTCTCTGAATATAATATCTTAAAGAGTAATGGGGCGGATAAGGGCAGAACATTGTACAAACACAATTAACCTCATGCACAGTCCATCATGTTAATACAAACACCTAGTATTATGGGATATTCTCAGGCTTTGAGCTTTTAAATAGCTCAGTAACACAGGATCAAATGACGACTGAAATCAGTGAGCCAGACACACGTCAACAGCGTAGAGCTAAATAAATATCCCGACACGAGAAACGGCAGGTTTCTATTTCTATAATGCATCTATATTAAGTCCTGCTCGGTTTAAACCTAAATGACAAGAAAATGAAAGACACCGGCAGGATACGTGTTTGTCTGCTCTAATTACCTGAGATGAGCCTGGAAAAACAGTGGGTGTTTGTAATGTACACATGCTAGCAGGTGAACGTCTCTCTGCGCGTCCAAAAGGCCTCTGGTGTACACAGAACAAACCCAGACATTTGCATTAATAAAACAATAAGCCACTGGAGGCTTTTACAGTAATCCGCTTCACATCCAGCACAACAACACACTTTAATTTTGGTAAAATCACTTTAACACACGGCCTCGAGTGGCTTATTGTTTTTGAACAGCCGACACCAATGTTCAATAGACACGGTTTTATTAAAGGAATATTTAACCTAAAAACAAACATTCTGTCATCGTTTACTCACCCTCATGTCAGTCCAAACCTGTATGACTTTCTTCTGTGGAAAATAAAATAAGATGTTTAGTTGAGTGTACATGCTGCTCTTTCATAAAATTAATATGGATGAGGATCATATCAATCCATTCAAAATTATTGGTAAATTTTTATAATTTAATTGAAAAATGGGCTATTTTACCCAGTATTTGTGTGCTATGCATATAATACAAAGTACCATGTCATTAGCTTAACTCAAAGCTTGACATATGAAATATCTGTCAGAGAAATCTTTTAATGGAACAGTTTATTGGGAAAAAAACAAAAACATATTTGATAAATTCAGGTATGGAAGCTTGTTACCACCACAAAATTAAAATAAATAAATAAATACTGTATGTAACTGTAACTTGTTCATCTCACAGCTCTGACTTTTTTTCTCTGAAATCTGAGTTTATATCTCATAATTCTCACTTTTCTTTTTAGATCTTGCAATTCACAAAAAAAAATAAGTCAAACTTGTGAGATATAAACTCAGAATTGGAAGAAAAATGTGAGGAAAAGTCTGATGAAATTGTGAGGTAAAGTTGAATTTTATTTTTTTTATCCCGTGGTGGAAACAAGCTTCCATAATCAGGCTTTTATGGTGCATATAGTCTGATATAAGAAGAAAATGATGGGGAAAAAATCTGAGCAAACATATGCAATCTGATGCAGATGCTGATATTTAATATGGGTAAAAAGTGATGAAATTCTGATGTTTGTAATGTAAATCAATGAGATCTTTATAACAGTATAGCAGATGCTTAAAATGATATAAATATCAGTCATCACTCTATATCTCCAATAACATTTGATTTAAAATCTTTATTCTGATCGTTGTTTGCCATTAGCTGTAATTAGAATCTACAAAAAGACTCTGCTTCCTGTCAATTTATGCTTAACTGGCAAACTGTACCGCAGTAGTTCCGATTTCAAGCCATTTGTGTGCTGTAGGCTTTGCTGTGCTAATAAGAAAGGCGTCGACAGCTCTATTCACTCAAGTGGGTTAAGCTGTGTATTTAAGTGATGTCAGGTGCACTGGCGCGGAAGCATCAGTCCCCGTTTGAAGACCGACGAGGTAAAAACCTGTGACTCTTCCTGCGTGACTCAACCGAGCAACGACACCAACAAGCCACAGTAGTATCTCTTCATTTTATCAATTCATGCATTGTCTGGGAATCGAACCCATGACCTTGGTACCAAGTTCTACCATTTGAGCTACATGAATACTTTTTTTTTTAAATTTATTTATTCTAAAGCTATATAGTTATAATTCACCTAACTTTTTAGTGCACATTGGTGTCTTGGATGCTGATGTTATATTAATAAGCCAATCAAGGATGTGTGTTATCATCGCACTGAACCAGGGTTATTATAGGAAACTAAAACTAATAAACTAATAAATTATATAAAATAAACATGAACTGAGTTTTAACTAACTTGTTTCAGCTAGTTGCAAAATTTCTATTTTAATTTACTTTAACTTGATGGACTAATATAACTAAAACTAAAATAAAAATGAATAACAAAAACAAAATCACTGTAACATGTTAAATTTTTAACCTTAATTGCACTTTTTTCATCTGCCTTCTCTGAAATAGTTTTAGAACAAAAATAAATACATGAATGAATATTTGCAAAACTCTATAACTGTAACACAATCTTTTTCATAGAAAATAAAACAAAAAGTGTTATTTTAGTATAATTTGAGAAACGATTATGGTTTAATTCATATTTTGAATTTGTTTATATTTTTATATTTTTAATTTAATCATCCTAGTAGTTTTTGTAATTTTGTTTTGTGTTTTTGTCATTTTGCTATTTTTTATATTTCTATGTAGTTTTAATTCATTTTTGTTATTTATTTTATATTTTAGTTTGTTATTTTTTGTTATTTGTATGTTATTTATTTTTTAATTTTCTTAAGTTAAAACAATTCAATAAAACATAAAAAAAATTTCCTTGGCAACTAGCTGAAATAGTATATATATATATATATATATGTGTGTGTGTATATACACACACATATATATATATATATATATATACATATTAAAT
>NW_015664185.1:168225-174019 GCF_001515625.1 Sinocyclocheilus rhinocerous | reverse complement strand
AGTATAGCAGATGCTTAAAATGATATAAATATCAGTCATCACTCTATATCTCCAATAACATTTGATTTAAAATCTTTATTCTGATCGTTGTTTGCCATTAGCTGTAATTAGAATCTACAAAAAGACTCTGCTTCCTGTCAATTTATGCTTAACTGGCAAACTGTACCGCAGTAGTTCCGATTTCAAGCCATTTGTGTGCTGTAGGCTTTGCTGTGCTAATAAGAAAGGCGTCGACAGCTCTATTCACTCAAGTGGGTTAAGCTGTGTATTTAAGTGATGTCAGGTGCACTGGCGCGGAAGCATCAGTCCCCGTTTGAAGACCGACGAGGTAAAAACCTGTGACTCTTCCTGCGTGACTCAACCGAGCAACGACACCAACAAGCCACAGTAGTATCTCTCCATTATTCTGCCTCCTTTCCTTTCCTCTCGCCACCACTTTGAACATGTGCTTCCATTATATTCATATTGTCTCTCATGGAAACATTGTCTCTCATATTGTCTCTCAATGCACTACACAACACGCAGGAGATGGCGCAATCATGCTAACCTGCGTCCTATCCACACTTCTTCTATTACACAACTTTCTTTTTCTGTGGGACTCTGGAATTGTCAGTCAGCTGTCAACAAAGCTGACTTTATTCAAGCCTTTGCTACTCAGTTAGCTCTTAGTCTCTTAGGCTTGATTGAGACCTGGATTAAACCTGAAGACACCGCAACCCCTGCTGCTCTTTCAAACATCTTCTCTTTTACCCACACCCCCTGTCAGGTTGGGAGCGGTGGGGGTACTGGTCTCCTCATTTCCAAAAGCTGGAAATACCTCACATACTCTTTTAACTTTACCAATACTTCCTTTGAATGTCATGCTGTTACAGTCACACTCCCTGTAAAAATCCACATTGTAGTTATTTATCGCCCTCCAGGTCAGCTAGGCAACTTTCTAGAAGAACTCTCTGGTACTTTTTAGTGACTTCAACATCCACCTTGAGAAGCCACATGCTGCTGACTTCCACTCTCTCCTAGCCTCGTTCGACCTTCGGCGGCTCAACACCACTGGTACCCATAAATCAGGTAACCAGCTCGACCTCATCTTTACACACAATTGTATCACAGATAACATCTTGGTCAAACCCTTGCATGTCTCAGATCATTTCATTATTACTTTTAATCTACATCTACCTACTTCTGCACCACCAATCCCTCTTCCAGTTTCGTTTAGACAAAACCTAAGGTCTATTTCTCCTTCTCGAAATTCCTCTGTGGTACCATCCTCTCTTCCCACCCCCACACACTTCTCAACCAAGTGTCTTCCTTCCTCTCACAGAACAACCAGCTGGACAATAGCCTGTATAATACCAATCCGGATTTAAAAGTGGCCATTCAACTGAAACCGCCTTGCTGTCAGTCACGGAAGCGCTACGGAGTGCAAGAGCTGAGACCAAATCTTCAGTTCTCATCCTGCTAGATCTATCTGCTGCGTTCGACACGGTTAATCATCAAATCCTTCTGTACACCCATTCATCGCTGTGCATCACTGGAACTGCACTTCACGGGTTTGAGTCTTACCTCACAGGTAGGTCCTTTAGGGTGGCTTGGGGAGAAGTAGTATCCAAATCACATCAAATGGTCACTGGGGTTCCTCAGGGATCAGTTCTTGGACAGCTCCTCTTCTCTATATACACTACATCAGTGGTTCTCAAACCTCTCCATGAAGTACCCCCAGCACTGCAAATTTTGCATGTCTCCCTATATCTGACACACCCACTTCAGGTCTTGCAGTCTCCACCAATGAGCTGATGAGTTGAATCAGGTGTGATGGATGAGGGAGACATACAAAATGTGCAGGGCTGGGGGTACTCCAGGACAGGTTTGAGAACCACTGCACTACATCATTGGGACCCATCATTCAGGCACATGGTTTTTCCTACCATTGCTATGCTGATGACTCACAGTTTAACCTAAAAAGAAACATTCTGTCATCGTTTACTCACCCTCATGTCGCATAAACACATTTCATTACACCAAATATACAAAATAATGTTCTTTTTAGCAGCATCATATGACCCCTTTAAAGATCATATTGCAATAACAGCACGATCATGCAGGTTCGCACTACACAACATCAGGAAGATTAGACCCTTCCTAACAGAGCATGCAACACAGATTCTCATCCAGGCTCTTGTCATTAGGCTAGACTATTGCAATGCTCTTCTGGCTGGACTTCCAACATGTGCAATCAGACCTCTGCAAATGATTCAAATATGATACCGTAGCTTTATAGGGTTAACAACATGCTAACTCTAATATAAAGAAGTCTGGCCTCTTGTGTGCTGCATATAGTTGCTCTCTACATATTTTCCGAAATTCATTGTATTTTACTGCCTTAAAAAGGAGTAGACTTGAAGTGCACTAGGTATTGAAGCCACAGACTCTTTCAAAAACTTTAGTCTTTTGTTCCCTTCTAGAACCTTTTTATATGCTTTCCGTACTAATTGTACCTCAACTGTAACTTCATTCCCTTCACTGATAGCTTCTTTCGGATATGCTAACCTCAGCAGAGAGCAGCCTAGCTTGGGCAAGAACCGATTCACTGGGATCTATTCGCTAACCTTTCCCATCCTCGTCTTTTCTCTTTTGTACTGGTACGTCTTTGAAATTCACAGAGCTGAGCAGAAACTCTCTGAACACACGAAGGAAGTGAAGGCAGAGCGGGTTCATCTGAGGATGACAGATTGCTCTGGGGCTGCCATTTGTAAGAAAAGACTGCAGCTTTCTGAAAGCTTCTTGTGGGATACAAAGAGATCTTGATCACTCACACATACTCTTTATCTTTTGTTGCGACTCAAAGACACACATGCATAAATGAGCTGGGAAAGACTCCCATAGTTCCCTTCAGCAACTGAATTAATCTCAAGCTCATGTGGCGTTTTAGACCAATAAACTCTGCATTCAAATACAGGAGTGAATATTTGCAATAAATTTAAAGGGATAGTTCATGCTTTCACATGAACACAATTAGCATACGCTTTTATAAAAAGCGACTTGAGCAATTCATCAAAGTGCCAACAATATACGTAATATACAATGGCAAAAATAAAAAAATACAACCCAAATATGAAAATTCAATTTACTCAGGTTGTTCCAAACCACAGTATGATTTGATTTATTTTGTGGTTAAACAAATATAAATGTTATTTAAAATGTATTTTTGGGTGAACTGTTAAAATATATATTGTTTTAGTCAACAGTTTAATATCATACTGTCATTTTTTGACCATGCTTGTAAACAAGAAACATAAATGGCAACAGTTTAACCCAATCCAAATAATAGTATATGACCAGAGACAAACTCTTTGTCCAGCAATGTTTAGTTAGACTAAGACAAAGACTCTGTTTTGTTTTGACTTGTTAGGGGAATAGTTCACAAATACTTTTACATTTTGTGTAAATGTCCTCACCCTCAGGCCATGGCAACAGTTTAACCCAATCCAAATAATAGTATATGACCAGAGACAAACTCTTTGTCCAGCAATGTTTAGTTAGACTAAGACAAAGACTCTGTTTTGTTTTGACTTGTTAGGGGAATAGTTCACAAATACTTTTACATTTTGTGTAAATGTCCTCACCCTCAGGCCATCCCAGATGTAGATGAGTTTGTTTCTTCATCAGATTTGGAGAAATGTAGCATTGCATCACTTGCATCACAGATCCTCTGCAGTGAATGGGTGCCGTCAGAATGAGAGTCAAAACAGCTGATAAAAACATCACAATAATCCATTATTAAGGCGATTAAACTTTAAACAGTCACGTCCAACTAAAATACAAGTCCATAATCCATAACAACGCTTCCTCCAGTGAAAAAGTCCATCTCCTGTTGCCTATCACATCAAAATCCAGCCACATATTTGTTTAGAGCTGTTTTGGCTTGTAAACGGTGCTTGATCTGTGCAATTTCTCTCCTGATTCAGACCAGATGACCTTTTCACTGGAGGAAGTGTTATTATAGATTATGGACTCGTATTTTAGCCAAAAGCAATGGTTTGAAGTTAAAAACGTCTTAATGGATTTGTTTCTTACAAACATGCAGCTTTTGTCGTCTCCAGATGTTAACTGGTGGACTGGAGAGGTGTGGATTACTTGTGGATTATTGTGATGTTTTTATCAGCTGTTTGGACTCTCATTCTGACGGCACCCATTCACTGCAGAGGATCCATTGATGCTACATTTCTCCAGATCTGATGAAGAAACAAAGTCATCTACATCTTGGATGACATGAGGGTGAGTAGACTTTCAACAAACTTTCATTTTTTGGTGAACTATACCTGTACGCTGCTGTATTTATCATTCAGTGTTGTATGAGTTACCGCTGAGTTCTCAAAATGTACCTCTGAGATGTTCTACCACCTCATGTCAGACACGCTGTGAGAGTCCAGAAGAAATTGACGTCAATGCATCCTTGTGGAAAATGTCCTAAAAAGCATTTCACATCATAATAAATTCAACAAAGTAAAAAATAAAGAAATAAATAAAAATCTAAATGCTGTCTATGGATACAAATGTGGAAAATAATGACAGTACAGTTTGAGAAAGCATTTTCTGCTCTGTGCCTATGACCTCATTTATCTATATTACTGCTAACGTTATGAGCCAGACTGCGTCTCTGAGATTTCTCTCACTGCACGTGAAGTATACATCACAGTCACATTATATTATGTGCAATTAGATTTGCATTTCCTGAAGGAAACAGCAGCGTTTGCTAGACACCGAAAGGATAATGTTGAAGTTTTAGTTTCTGTATAAATGAAATAAAATGTCTGTGCGGTTTAGAGGAAGCTGTAGATGGGTTAAATATACACAAGGAAAAGACCAATCACAAATATATAGTATTGTTTAAAAGTTTGGTGTAAGATTTTTTAAAATGTTTTTGAAAGAAGCCTCTTCTGCTCGCCAAGGCTGCATTTATTTGATTAAAAATACAATAAAAACAGTAATATTGTGAAATATTATTGCCATTTCAAATAACAGTTTTCTATGTGAATATATTGTAAAATGTAATTTATTGCTAATATAATTATTGTAATTTAATGTAATTTATCAAAGCTGTATTTTCAGCATCATTACTCCATTCTTCAGTGTCGCATGATCTTTCAGAAATCATTCTAATATGCTGATTTGCTGCTCAAGAAACATTTCTGATTATTATCAATGTTGAAAATAGTTGTGCTGCCCAATATTTTTGTGGAAACCGTGATACATTTTATTTTTCAGGATTCACAGATGAACAGAAAGTTCAAAAGAACAGCATTTATTTGAAATAGAAATCTTTTGTATCGTTATAAGTGTCTTTACTGTCACTTTTGATTCATTTAATGCAGCTTTGATGAATAAGTCATAAATGTACCCCAAACTATTGAAAAAAAATCTAATTATTAAAAACTGTCCTCATTGTGTTCAAAAGCCAAACCCCAAAACATCAAATGTTTTTTAGCAAACCATGTTAATGTTACTTTTTTAAAGGCTGCATTGCAAAAGATTGTAATAAATATTTATAGTGCATTCTCACTGTATTTTGCTATTATTTTCACTCTTTCCTGCTGATATCAGTCACTGTTCACTGTGAAAACAGCCTCGGTTGTGAAACTCTGCAGCAGAAATTACCCTGAACCGCTCACATGTGATGTGTGAAACAGACCTGAATCTCTCTTCAGACCGTTGTGCTGAAGGTGATTTGGAAGCACAGGTGATTCAGTTGCAAAAGATTCAGAAGCGCAGGTGATTCAGTAGCGCAGGTGATTCG
>NW_015664185.1:164934-167406 GCF_001515625.1 Sinocyclocheilus rhinocerous | reverse complement strand
ATCAAGGCTGCATTTATTTGACCAAAATACAGTAAAAATTGTGAAATATTATTACAATAATAGCAGTTTTCTGTGTGAATTTATTTCTGTGATGCGCAGCTGTATTTTCAGCATCATTGCTCCAGTCTTCAGTGTCACATGATCTTCAGAAATCATTCTAATATGCTGATTTGCTGCTCAAGAAACATTTCTGATTATTATCAATGTTGAAAATAGTTGTGCTGCCCAATATTTTTGTGGAAACCGTGATACATTTTATTTTTCAGGATTCACAGATGAACAGAAAGTTCAAAAGAACAGCATTTATTTGAAACAGAAATCTTTTGTAACACTATGAATGTCTTAACTGTCACTTTTGATCAATTTAAAGCATCAATGCTGAATAAAAACTTTTTTTTTTGATAAAAAAAGAAAAATCTTACTGACCCTATATATGCATATGCAAATATTACAATGACACCATTACTGTATATGTTTCATTTGGAATGCAAAACATTCTATCAAATTTTTTAAATTTATTTGTTAAAACATAAAATTAACAAATAAATGAAGTATGTTTATTTGCAGATGAACTGAACTGAAAGCTCAAAGAAGGTCAACACAGACCGAAAGGTCAGGCTTTGAAAACTAATCTTTAATACCATGTTACGCTTTTCAATGCTCCACCCTGGTTAACAAGAACAGCAGGACAATGTCATTGTAGCATCTGATGAAACACAATGAATGTGTTTACCATTTGCATTCATTCATAGTCGAGTCTCACACTGACCTCAAGTTTCACGTTTCATTCCTCATATTTCTCTGTTTGTTTTGAGCTGAAGGTACAACAGGTAACACGATTCCCCTGAGAAGAACTATTCTTACATCAGACTCTCCTCTTTCTGAAGACCGGAAGAACACATTGACACGAAGCTTGAAGTGAGAGCAGTTTTTTTCCCATGAATTATGCATTGTGCCCGACGCATCTGCTGTTTCTCAATCTGAGATGTGGCAGGATATGAATGTTGCCTCCATAAATCAGTGGTATTGTGACAAGCTTTTCAACTCAAAAGCTGAATAAATGGGGCGGTGTAGCTGTTTTAGAAAAACGGCCAGAATTGTGTACGCTGATGACAATCACTAGCATCGCTGATTTTTATCGTCACTGTCAATCATCTTATTCATTAACTTGAGCATTTAAATCAGAGGCTTGAGCATTGCAGGTAAATTTAAGGCGTTTTAAGACCAAATAAGAAAATGGAAGAATAAATTGAATGGAATGCAATGCATCAGTATGGTCTCTGAATGTAAATGTCAATGCTTCAAAGATTGAAAATACAACTTCCAACAGATCTCCATTAGTTATTAATTCATTTGAATAATAATAAAAAAATTTATACACTGCAAAAAATGCTTTTCTTACTTAGATTTTTTTGCCTTGTTTTCAGCCAAAATGTCTAAAAATTCTTTAATCAAGAAGGATTTTCTAGACAAGTAAAAATTATTGTCTTGTTTTCAGAAAAAAACATGTCAAAATTAAGTGAGTTTTTGTCTTGGAAACAAGACAAAATATCTAAGTAAGAAAAGCATTTTTTGCAGCTTTAATATCTTTGCTCCCAACCACTAGAAATATGGAAATTGCCTTTATGTCTTGTTTTCAGAAAAAAACATGTCAAAATTAAGTGAGTTTTTGTCTTGGAAACAAGACAAAATATCTAAGTAAGAAAAGCATTTTTTGCAGCTTTAATATCTTTGCTCCCAACCACTAGAAATATGGAAATTGCCTTTATTGTACCTTCTGGTCCTTCCTCAGTATTTTTGTCTTGTTTTCCAGTGCAACCATCTGAAGATTGTTAAATCAAGATACATTTATGTGAGAAGCAAAATGACAAAACAAGAAGTCTTGTTTTCTGAGAAACTGATGAACTGAATGAAAATGAAAAGAGATTATAATTAAAACAACAACAAATGTGTGTCAATGGGTTCAGAAAAATCAACTTCATTCAAAGGGAAAACAAGTTTTCATTCCCCATCGAAATATATTTGTTCTTAAGCATAAACTAACTTAATATTGTATATTTGCATCTCAAGTAAATGTATCTTGATTTAAGGATGTTTCAATATTAAAGGGGTCATATGATGCTGCTAAAAAGAACATTATTTTGTGTATTTGGTGTAATGAAATGTGTTTATGCGGTTTAAAGTAAAAAAAACATTATTTTCCACATACGGTACATTATTGTTTCTCCTCTATGCCATGCCTTTCTGAAACGCGTCGATTTTTACAAAACTAATCGGTCTGAAAAGCGAGGTGTGCTCTGATTGGCCAGATATCCAATGCGTTGTGATTGGCCGAATACCTCAAGCGTGTGACGGAAATGTTACGCCCCTCACATACTGTTGATGCCGTGTCCGGCCGTAGCAACGACACAAAAACATTAAAACCCATTATAAACGACGCATTTGTTGCATACAGTGGAGACATAATTACAG
>NW_015664185.1:137643-164807 GCF_001515625.1 Sinocyclocheilus rhinocerous | reverse complement strand
CCACATCGTGATGTAGATATGTGGGGGCGTGTTAGAACGAGCCGTTTTAGGTAGGTGTGGCTGACTCTGAACTTTTATAAAGAATATCTCTTTGGATTTGAGACTTTAGTCTTTGCAACTTTACAGATCTTCTTTATACACCAAGAGCTTGTAACACTCCAAAGAGAAAGGAAAAATTGAAATCGCATCATGTGACCCCTTTAAAAAAAATACTTTCTGCTCTGACTGAATACTTTTTAAGACCTGCAGAAACCCTGATTTAAGTTGATTGACGTTATTTGACACTTAATAGCATAAAAAAAGTCTTCAGAAAACATTCAAATCAAAAGTTTTAGCTAGGAAAGTTTCTGAAATTTGGTTGATTTGACACGGGATAAACCTCACGAATAATAATTAGGTGATCTGAATAAGAGGTTTAGGTCAAACCAGCTCCTCCGCACTTCAGATGCCCCACGATCCATCAATGATGAACTGCATGAGATATGAGATGAGAAAAATCGATGCTCTGACATAACTTGAGTGCACAACTGCATCTGCATCTCCTCAACAACACAACAGAAGTACGAAATGATGACTCATCAAAAACGCCTCATTTTAAAGTATATTCCTCCTTCAGCATGACCGAAAGTTGACCGAGAAATTAGCATCCTCCTCAGAAACCGACTCTCGTACCAGATTGCAATCGTATTAACATGTCAAGTGACCTCTTTCACAAGCTTGGACTTGCTGATGTGATGTATCGATCTGCCAGTGTACTTCAGGTCACAGCGTGGCAGTGGAATAACAAGGACAGCGTTAGATCTTTAATAAACCCACTGCAAAAATATCAATAAAGACATCAGCTCCTCTTCAGCCCACCCTAAAGCTGCAACACTTTAACTTCAACTTCATGATCATTTACTCAAATGGACAGAAAATGAGCGGGATGTTCATAAAAGTGAGGGATTGACTAGCTAACATGAGGATGTCAACTTGATGTCTATTTTCTGATTTTTTAGACAATGTTTTGATATTTTGACATCAAAGAACTCATTAAATCCATCCAATACTTGACTTGAAATTCTCTGCTTTCGACTTCCAAGCATGCAAACAAACAAGAGGCGCAATCACTGACCAAAATAATGTTAAATTGCCAGCATTTCAGAAACAATGTCAAATTACATCATGCAGGGTTAATAAGTCGGGTTAATTGATCTGACCTCAGTCAAATGTCTGACCTTATTTTCAAATAGGAGTTTGGTTAATCAGGACTTACGAGCTGTCCAGATAACAATTATGGATAAAAAAACAACATATATTTTGCATTTTTAGTCAAATGTGTTTTTAATCAACAGGGTTTCTGCAGCTCTTGCAAAGGTCTTAATTCTCCCTTACTCAAATTAAGGCCTAAGAGGTCTTTAATTCATAAAGCTATGCCATTAAATGTTGCATGCACTGTAAAAATAAATAAAAAAAATAAACAAATACAAAATTACAAATTAACATCTGTATTTTTGTCATGTATCCCAATATAAATATCTACACATCCTAAAATCAAGATACATTTACTTGCCATAAATTGAACATATGAAGTCTTGTTTATGCTTAAAATAAGAACAAATATCTGTCAATGGGAATGAAAACTTGTTTTCCCGATGAATTAAGTACATTTTCTGAACCTATTGGCAGATATTTGTTCATGTTTTAATTATAAACTCACTTAATTTTGATCAAGTTCTCATAAAACAAAACTTCTTATCTTATATTACTGTGCTTCAAGTAAATGTATCTTGATTTAGACATATGCAATGGAAACAAGATGTAAGCTTTTTTCGTAAAATGAATAAAAAAGTCATGGAGATCTGTTGGAAGTTGTATTTTAAATCTTAAAAAGTCTTAAATTTACCTTCATAAAACCTGCATCAAATGACGATATTTAAAAAAATGCAGTTTTTTTTATTATTACTTCAGCTTCATTTATTGCACTGGAAACGAAAGGTTAAGTGCACTGCATTCTGGGTGTCTTCTGCACATTTTGGCAAATGTCAAAGCATTTTATGCATACAGAAAATGTGCATACTGCACACATCTTTAATATGATCTACTGCAGAAACGGTAAAAGTAGTATGTTAGTATGCTATTCCACACCACACGATGATAGTTTGATTGATTATTCAATACCACGGCAGCCGCGTTCCTTAACAACAGTTCTGTGTTCCACTCATCATCTGCATGATACCATCTGTTATGTAATATTGCCTTCATATCTCCAGATTGTCTGCTCTCATTTATTTACTCAGGAACAGGTGTAAAGCATCAGATGAGCTACGGTTATTCAAGTATTCAGTTTCTTGTGCAACCGTCTTTGTGGTCGAGAAAGGCCAAGTCATTATTAGTAAAATGAAAATTTTAACAATAGTAATACTGTAATTCAGATACACATGACATAAACTGCAGCTGCACACTTTATATATCGGTCAGGCGGTCTCTTCCTGTCTACGTTGGTGATTTTTGGCTAGAAAAATATGGATCAGACTTCAAGACAAAAGCCTGCTTAGGGAACGACGAACAATAAATAGTGGAGAGACTTTGAGGATCTCCAGCTCTCCAGCCCCAGAGTCACAAACAACCAAACAGGTTTCACTTTTAAAGGGCGTGTCTGTCTTTTATTTTCAACTTAAGCAAGGGTTCAAAAGAAAACAGTGATATGAAAAAAGATACAAACAAAATGCAAAAATACCTCTACCTAAAAGGGGAATAAACATTAACTTCCCTACACATAAAAGAAAGAAAACAAAACAACATATAACTTCCCTCACTCCCTAACTAACCATTAAACAGGAGAAAAGTTCAGGGTACTCAAAAACACACGATTAAACACATTGTGATCAAACAACAAAGAGCACAAACACACACTCTAAGAGAGAAAGAGAGAGAAAAAGATACAAACGCCAATAACACTCGTTGTATAAGTAACGGAAACAAAATTACGTCCTTGGACGTAACAATAGGTACTAGCATCTAAAAAATAAGTACTAGAGCCTACTGAATAACTACTAGTATATAAAAACATGTACTAGTCACTACTGGAATACATACCAGTCAAAACTAGTCACTATTGAAATAAGTACTAGTATCTAATAAATGTGTACTAGTACCTACTGAGTGAGTACTAGTAGCTAATCAATAAGTACCAGTATGTAATGAATAAGTACTAGTATCTATTTAATAGATATGAGTATCTAATGAATAAATACTAGTATGTAACAAATAAATACTAGTATATATTTAATAGCTAGTATCTAATTATTAAGTACTAATAATAGGTACTAGTATCTAAAAAATAAGTACTAGAACCTAATGAATACTACTAGTATATTAAAAATATGTACTAGTCACTATTGGAATACATACTAGTTAAAACTGAACAGTTGATATCTGAATGAGAAAAAAAAACACAATTTTGAAATTGTTACTTGTAACAACAGAAATAAGTCACTAGTTACTATTGAAATAAGTACTAGTATCTAATGAAAAAAAGTACTAATATCTATTTAATAAGTACTAGAATCTAATGAATAAGTACTAGTATCTATTGAAAAAATACTAGTATCTTTTAAAAACGTACTAGTATCTTTTGAAATAAGTAGTAGTAGCTAATGAATAAATACTAGTATCTAATGAATACGTACTAGTATCTTTTATAAAGGTACTAGTATCTCTTGAAATAAGTACTAGTAGCTAATGAATAAATACTAGTATCTAATGAATAATTACTAGCATCTATTGAAAAAAGTTATAGTGTCTAATGAATAAGTACTAGTATCTTTTCTAAAGGTACTATCTCTTAAAATAAGTATACTAGTAGCTAATGAATAACTACTAGTATCTAATGAATAAGTACTAGTATATTTTATAAAGGTACTAGTATCTCTTGAAATAAGTACTAGTAGCTAATGAATAACTACTAGTATCTAATGAATAAGTACTAGTACATTTTATAAAGGTACTAGTATCTCTTGAAATAAGTAATGTAAATACTAGTATCTAATGAATAAGTACTAGTATCTACTGAATAAATACTAGTATTCTATTGAAAAAAGTACTAGTATCTAATGAATAAATACTAGTATTCTATTGAAAAAAGTACTAGTATCTAATGAATAAGTACTAGTGTCTTTTATAAAGGTACTAGTATCTCTTGAAATAAGTACTAGTAGCTAATGAATAAATACTAGTATCTAATAAATAAATAATAGTATCTAATGAATAATCACTAGTGTCTTTTATAAAGGTACTACTATCTCTTGAAATAAGTACTAGACAGTATCTAATGAATAAGTACTAGTATCTAATGAATAAATACTAGTATCTTTTATAAAGGTAGTACCTAATGAATGAGCACTAGTAGCCAATGTATAAGCACTAGTACCTAATGGAAGAGATACTAATAGGTAAAAAATAAGTATCATCAAAATAGATGCTAGTACATTTTAAGGATTAAATGTTAAAAGTGCTTGCCATATTTCCAATTAGAATGCGAGAATAACCTGAGCGTTTCATATCGCCTTTATGCTGGATCATTTACATAGGCGTAATTTCATTTGTGCCTCTTCTACAGCGGGCCGTGATAAGATTTGGCAGACTGATAGCGGCTCATCGTGGCTGCTTCAGAGATCAAGACGGAGGCTGTTTGTGGGATGAGAAATGCTCTAGGCAAGATAGGCAAGGCTTAGAGATAGAGGATGAGAAATGTCTGTGGAAAATGTAACTCTAGAGCCTCTGGGAACGCTTTGTTTCTCACAAACACCTGTTTTAAATTTCACTATGCTTCTGACAGAATGCCAGAATGACTTTGGTTGTTGTGAAAGATTAAAGTTGCTGAAACAAGCTGATATAAATTCATTATTCGCTGACCCTTGTCCTGTAATCTACAGTAGATAACTGTTCATTGGAATGCCTGCTTAAGATACAGCTGAGTACGCATTTACTGCTCATTCCTGACAGACCAGGCAATATAATGGCTTATCAAGCATGTAGACTATATAAATTACATTCTACATATTTTTTTATTGTTAAATAGAACATAGATATATAAATTATTGTGGAATATTGGAATAGTTCTGCAACTAATAAAACTTCTGTCATTAGTTACTAAGCCTTTATTCAAATCTGTGAGTTCTTTCTTCTGTGGATCATGTGACGAGCAGAACCGAATTTAAGTAATTTTCTGAAAATACAGACATCCGATCTAGAGCTTGTCCGAATTGTAAACAAAGGGTTCTTTTGGATCCGTTTAGCGAATCAATTGGTCTAGTTCACAATCTGGTTCTCAAGTTTAACTCACTGACTCAATGATCAGGTTGAAGCGCCAGAGGAGAAGATTTTGAGTTTATTATTCACAAAAAAAAAAAAAAAAACCTTCACATGACTTCAGAAGATATAGCACGAGTTATATGATGCATGTAAGGCGTTTGATTGTCATTTGAAGACACAATGTAATGGGTTACGAGTCCGACTCTCTAACCATTAGGCCACGACTTCCCGCGTCGGGAAGTCGTGCTAAGCAAACAACAAAAGTAAAAGAAAATAACTATTGAAAATCAGAACTGAATAACTTTAGGGTTAGTTTACACGTCAACAATGTAGTAAAAATTTCAGAAAACAACTTAAAAAGCTGTATTATGCATGCCAGGCCATTAGTTGGCGATGTGACTTTGGTCTTAAATGTTTTGAGCTCGTCCACTTTCGTCCACTTCCAAAGTTAGTCAAAAACACATTTGACCGGATTGCTTTCGTAGACGCTGTGTGCAAACGCTCATGTGATTGAATGCATTAAATACATTAAATACAAATATTATGGGACATGGTGTTTAAGCCACTAGCAAGACGGGTGTGACGAGTGGGGCGGGGCCGAGAGCCGTGGGAAGGGAGCGATAAAGCGACACCTGCGCCACTCACCGGTCTCGAGTCCCACGGAGGAGCTCCGGAAGGATAAAAGGAGGAGTGACGAAAGTGCAAGACGAGAGAGGACCAGGCCTGGACTTTATTTTGTGTTTTGGTTCTGTTTGTGCGCGGCAGTCGTCCGCGAGGGGCTGTTGCGCTATTTTGTGTTTATTTTATTGTTAAAGTTTTGTTTAAATGTTTGCCGGTTCCCGCCTCCTTCTTCCCGATTTACAAACTTTGTTACAATGGGATTAAAATTTTGCCATCTGAAATGGTAAGTTTGGTTTGAAGGCGAAAACATTTAAAAAGCACAATGTTCTCTTACCAGTCCTGATTCCAGTGCTGGGGTAATGAATTACAAGTAACACGAGTTACATAATCAGATTACTGTTTACAAGTAACTAGTAAAGTATTGCATTACTTTTCAATTTACAATGACATATTTGAGTTACTTTTTCAATTAAGTAACGCAAGTTACTTTGGTTTCCCATTTATTCACTGACAGATCTCCTGCCTCCGTGTTGAGAGAAATTAGCTATGCTTCCATCACCTTGTTTTTATGCGCATTTTGAAGCATCGCATCAGAAACGAGTGATGGGAATGACCAATTTTGATAAAACAAACCCCTTAATTCGCAAAAAGTTTTTACGCTTGCTTGAGGTGGTTTTTGACTTTTTTGACAGAATAAATTCTGACGTAGTGAACATTAAACCCACGTGACTAATCGGCTGTTTCCGCTGATGGTGTTTTATTTACTGTTGATTACTAGGTTACCAATACCAGCGTCATCCGCTTGAACAACTTGATGGAAATGCACCTAATTCACTTTTGTTTTTTTTTTCGAAATTTGAAAAGATTCGCTTCATGTTTGGATGGAAACCCAGCTACTGTGAGTGAGTGCAGAGGCAGAGGCACTTCCTTCAGTCTGAGGCTTATTAATTTCACTTTTGGTGTAAAAGGGCCCTTACAGTTGCCAAAATATAACTTTTGTGTCTTTTTGTTATCAAAAAACAGATAAGCAATCCCAGCCCAGGTGAAAAAAGTAATTCAAAAGTAATGTAATGGATTACTTTCCATAAAAAATAATTAAGTAACACAATTAGTTACTTTTTCATGGAGTAATGCAATATTGTAATGCATTACTTTTAAAAGTAACTTTCCCCAACATTGCCTGATTCTAACACAAACCCACAGCGTACACTGTAGTTTTGCAGCTATCAGAGCAGAAATGAAAGCTGCTGCCCTCTGTATCGTTTTCTGTTGTCTCCTTTCACGTTCATATGTAAATTGTGTGATCTTATTTTGCATTATTTGATCGAAAGATCAGAAATCATTTTCAAAAACTTGCATTCTAAAACCTTTGTAAAGTTTGCATATTTACATTTAATTCAATGCATTACTTACCTATTCTTTGAAATTCCTTGTAAAGTTCTACTCCTAATCGTGTAAAAAAAAACAAAAAAAAACGGACGCTGCTAATTCTGTCATGTGACAACACATTTATTTGCGTTAAAACCCTTTTCTCACAAAAAGTGTTTCCAAACAGATTTTTACGACATTTGAAGTATCGATATAGAATTTATGCAATAAAATTAAACGGAAAAAGATTGTGTCGCCACATGAGAAATTAAAAAAAAAAAAAAAAAAAAAAAAAAAATTAATTAAAAAGTTTGAAGCGCTAAATATTTTTACTTTTTTTTCGCAAAAAAATCCTTGGATGGAAACCTGGCTACTGATATACATGTCCTTTGCCTCATTGCCTGCCCGCTCGCTCCCGCCACCTGCCCCTTCCCTGGACTTCGATTTATTTTGGAAATTGGACCGCGAAAATGAAACAAATCTATCCTTCAGGTGCAGAAAAAAAAAGAAAAAAAAAGAGACAAGCACAAGGCAATTTTTAGTAACATAATTTTTAAGTGGTAACGTAACGTTGACGTTAAAGACCTAATCTGGTCTTTATTGAAAATAGGTAATTAAAGATTAATAAACATTGTTTACTAATATGAAATATTTAATCTTTTTAAATTGCCCGGTTTTACAGATGAGCCTTAAACTATAGTCCCTGTCTAAAATGCATTATTGAGCTGCTTTAACTGAAAGCATCTTGCTGTGATCTATGTGTAAAATGTGTTAGATTGTATACAGTTGCTGGTTTGCAATGGCAATACTCCACTATTCACTGCAAGGAAGGGCCCTAAAATGATCCTGCTTAGGGCCCCCAGATGTACAGGGCCGGCCCTGTTCACACTACACTGCTTAAATGCTGTAATCCAAAACACACTTCATTCAGAGAGTTAACCGGTTTATAAGTAGCAGGGTAATCAATTGCACCTCCTTCCCCGTGGATCTCCGCAGTCCCACCTCCGCTGACTAATAATGGTGCTCCGGATGAATTATTCAGCTGCTGGGGCGGCGCACATTGTGTCCTACTTTGCATTTGCTTTGCTGACACCTGCTGGTACATCAATAACAGATGCAATCAGGGCCCAGGCCTCTTTAGGACACCTTGATAGTGCACTAAAAACTTTTAATGTTCCTCTAATGGGACTTTGCTCGGACTCATTGCACTTTTGTTGTTATTTGATTAGCTGGAGTCATTTCGCCACTGTTTCTACAGCCATGCCCTGAAGCTTAACATTTGTCTCTGTGATGTATTAGTTGCATCAGGTTTGCACTGCAAAAACAGGCCCAAGTGCCTCTATTGCTTCATTTAACTCTTGGTTTTCTGATCAGAAATATAATAATATAGACAGGCACAAGTGCAAAGACTCTTCATATACCTAAAGCATGTAAATGAACTGTAAATCAGAAGCTGCTTAGAGCAATATACTTGTAAAAAGGCCATCGTTTAAGGGACTAATCTGACCAGTCAAATGACCTCCATTATGCATCTGCACTACTGAATACATTTTAGTCATTAGCCAACTTCAAGCACATGCTGTCTTCTTGAAGAAGATAATCTCACCCTTTGAAGATAATATGGATGTCTGTAAACCAAAGAGGTCTACATAGGTGCTCTAAACCTGGAGAAAGCTCTGTTAGGACAATCATTCATCCTAATGTCCATTTCACACTTTAAAAAAAATGCAGAAAAATATCCTCTTGAAAAATGCAACGAAATATATCAAAAAATAAAATATGAAAATTAATAATTTAATATAAAAAAATAAATTAATATGAAAAGAAATTTATATGAAAATAAATAATTTAATATGAGAATAAATAAACAAATTAATAATTAAACATGAAAATAATGAAATTAATATGAGAATAAATAATCTGAAAATTAAAATAATCTATTATGACAATAAATTAATTAATAGAACAATCAATAAATTAATAATATAATAATGAATATGAAAATAAATAATTTAATATGATAATAAATTAATAGGAAAATAAAGTAATTAATAAGAAAATAAATAACTAAAATTAATAGGAAAATAAATTAATGTAACATGACAACAAACAAATAAATATAAAAACACGAAAGCTACAATTAAAATACATAAAAAATTATAGAAAAATAAATCGCTTAACAGGAAAACAAATAATTAAAATATGACAAGTAAATTAATATGAAAACAAATAAAAATGACAATAAAGAAAGAAATAAGTAAACAACCATTTTAATTTAATTTTAAACATTATTATAATTTTTTTTTGATATTTCACTGGGCAACAAAAAGTTAAGACTTGATAAACTTTGTATAAAAATGCAAAACAACAAAATGACTAGATATTTGCCCAAATTAAACATGCAACAGTGTGTGAGAATGAATATAAAAAGAGCACAGTAAAGTGAAAGTTCTTGGCTATGAAATAATGTTTTCATAAGTTGCTCCACCTCAAAACCCCCATCTGGCTATGTTAAGTCAAGCCTCAGTGGTTCCCGGTTCTGCTTCTCCAGCCCTGGGAAAGAGGCGTGTATTTCCTCTTCAGAAAGAGCTCAAAAACAATTCCCCACAGCGGGAACTGAAGGACTGTGTGCTGCGGGAAGCCTTTGATGAATTCTTCAGAGTTTCAGAAGGAGACATAATATCACTGTACGGGATGACCCGAGGGAAAGCCCTGTTCACGGCGCTCGGTGGGAAAACGCTGCACCCTGCTCACACAAGCCCTCCAGAGACCAGCGACATGGCTAACAAAACCCAGTGGGTTTATTCACAGATTAACACAATGTTTGGAGCGGCCGGGGCTTTTACAGCTCAAATCCTGCTGTTATTTACTGCTGCCTCCTTAAAGGAACAGTTCACCATAAAAAATAAAGCCATCGTGTACTTACCCTCATGTTGTTTCAGTCGCATATTTGCTTTATTTTCTCTGAAGCACAAAACGAGACAAAAGTACTGCCACTTCACTGCTAACATAATTTTACTGTTGTACAGAGAGTGAATGGGTGCCGTCAGAATGAGAGTCCAAACAGCTGATAAAAGCATCACAATAATCCACAAGTAATCCACACCACACCACTCCATCAGTTCACATCTTGAGAAGACAAAAGCTGCGTGTTTGGAAGAAACAAGTCCATCAAGACGTTTTTATCTTTAAATCAAAATGCAAGTCCATAATCCATAACAACGCTTCCTCCAGTGATAAAGTCCATCTCCTGTTGTCTCTCACATCAAAATCCACCCACATATTTGTTTAGACACGCATTTGTTTTGGACTGTTTTGGCTCATAAACGGTGCTTGATATGTGCAGATTTCACTCCTGATTCAGACGAGATGATTTTGTTTACTGGAGGAAGCTTTATTATGGATTATGGACTCGTATTTTAGCAGCAGTTTGCAGCAACGGTTTGAAGTTAAAATGCCTTAATGATGGATTTGTTCCTTACAAACACTTTTGTCTTCTCTAGATGTTAACTGATGAACTGGAGTGGAGTGGATTACTTGTGGATTATTGTGATGTTTTTATCAGCTGTTTGGACTCTCGTTCTGACGGCACCCATTCACTGCAGAGCATCCATTGCTGAGACACTGATGCAATGCTACATTTCTCCAAAATCTGTTCCCTTGAAGAAACAAACTCGTCTACATCTTGGATGGCCGGAGGGTGAGTAATTCTCAGCAAATTATAATTTTTGGGTGAACTACTCCTTTATTAAATCTGTGCTTTAAAAAAAACAAAAACAAATATATATATATATATAGTATCTTTTATCACTCATTTTGCAATGTACAGTATTGATACACTGTAGAGTTAATAAAGAGTGATGAGCTCTCATTGGTTGAGGAAAGGTAACCATTCATTGCTGTTCTTCTTCAATCATATCGTGCTACAGATCTTAAATGCCTTTGATTTGAACCCTCGCCGGTCTCTCAATGCCTGAGGACAGGAACGAAAATCACTTTCAACTACACAACAACAAGGAGCTTTGACTCCCAGCATGACTGCCTCTGTTAACAAGAACAGGCAGGTGCCATTTCAGGCCCCCCTGGTCGCCGTTATTTAAAACATTAATTGCTTTTTTGGTTTTAATGCGGTTTGCCATTTTAAATGTTAATTGCTTTTTCCTCTGAAAGGACTCAGTGACATTACACAAGGAGTGACTGGCTTGAGTGTCAGCTTTACTTCCATCAACAATGGACAAACATTTGCTCTCCTGCGCGTGACAGCTGAGACGATTTAATCTCCCGCAAGATTCAAATATTGTGCTGAATGGAGATGGGGCATTTGATGGAGATTTTTAACAGATTCATGCCAGTCAATGAAAGCCAAAGTCAGGAGCTCGTGGGCTGTTTTAGGAAATATTTACACTGTTTAGTCAACATTATTATTATTATAACTACTCCTACTACAGACCCTTTTCACAGGCCATCAAAGATGTAGATGAGTTTGTTTCTTCATCAGATTTTGGAGAAATGTAACATTGCATCACTTGCTCAGCAATGGATCCTCTGCAGTGAATGGGTGCCGTCAGAATGAGAGTCCAAACAGCTGATAAAAACATCACAATAATCCACAAGTAATCCACACCTCTCCAGTCCAGCAGTTAACATCTTGAGAAGCCAAAAGCTGAAACAAATCCATAATTAAGAGGTTTTTAACTTCAAAACTTTGCTTCCGGCTAAAATATGAGTCCTCTATCCATAATGACGTTTCCTCCAGTGAATAAGTGGTCTGGTCTGACTCAGGAGAGAAATCTGCACAGATCAAGCACCGTTTACAAGCCAAAACATCTCTAAACAAATATGTTGGTGGATTTTGATGTGAGAGACAACAGGAGATGGACTTTTTCACTGGAGGAAGCGTTATTATAGATTATGGAAACAACTGTTTGAAATTAAAAGCATCTTGGTGGATTTGTTTCTTACAAACATGCCGCTTTTTGCTTCTCAAGATGTTAACTGATGGATAATTAATATACATTTATAACACTACAATTCCACTTTTGGAAAGTCATAGAAATGCTAAGGTGGATTTTTTATTTTGTTATTGGGGCAAACAAGAAGGCAACGATTATATATATTTTTGCAATTTTGGTTTACCAACTATGACAAACTATTTTTTGAACTAGATGTTTGCCCAATTATGATGACTTCCGCTTCTAAGAACCCCGGAAATGTGAAAAGGAACCATTATTATTAATACATAACCACAAAAACTTAAAATAAAACTTCAGATAATGTAGCAGCAGTCTCTGTGAACAGTTGTACAGAAATTCACAAGAATTCAGCAGAAAATGTCTTTCTTTGTGATCAGAATTTCTGTCCATCTAAATGTACTGATTTCGTACTGATTATTTCACATACATAACTCGAAAACAAACTGCTCCTGGATATCTAGTTTACTGGCTCCTATAAGTGTATCAACCCAAACTCAAAATTTGATTCCTTAAAGCTCACAATCTATGGCGAACCCAATGATTATTCTTTCAAAATACTATAAAAATCCCAATACCGTCTTGAGCGATTATTAAACCACAAAACACTGCGATTTTGTTCAATAAATACGTACTCAGCATGCTCTGTATGCTTCAAATGATTCACCTTAAGTGCATCCAAGTTCAATCTCATAACTCCAAAATAGTTTTGACATCTAGAAATGACTACAGAATAATTAAAAATTCTGGAGGTTTAAATTTAATGACCTGGTGATAGCCCATTGCCTTGACAAAACATGACTTCATCTGGAGACTTTGCTGACGAGTTTGTGTTTCTGCACTCTCTGCTGAACATTAGAACTGCCGTTTCAGTGAGATTTCATGCATTTTGTTCTTTTAGCTTTGGTAAATCAGCAGCAATATGAGTTTTTAAATGTTTACCCTATCGGTCAAAATGTGATTCAGCTCCTAAACTGTCTAGTAAACGTTTAAAAGCCTTTGGCATCTGCTCAAGATACTGAAACGACTTTTTAGTAAAGCGCTGTTTATATAGAGCTGACTTTTACAAACTCAAAAAAGTACGTTGCTAAAGCAAAACCAGAAGTTCCTCCACCTAACAAAGTAGAAGGATGATTCAGCTGAAGTAATTCAAGTGCTTTATCAAATATACATGATATATTTCTGTAATGGATGCTGCATATGTTCTGTGATGTGATAAAGAGGATTAAATAGAGAAACTGCATAAATCATGTGAGCAGTAGACAATGAATGCCCTATGTAGGTCTCTAATATGCAAATATATTATGCTGAGCAGATTTAATACAAACAGCACCATTATGTCTGGAATTAATATTTCATGGGGCTCCAGGCAAGCATGGATCTGTAGACTACATACTGTAAAAGCCACATGAAGAAACTCTGTGTGCACCATCAGAAGCGAAATAATTATGGTGAACTTGAAGTTCAAAGGTTGTGAGTAGTTTGGGCTCTGATAACAAGCGCAAAAACACATTTTAACTGCATTTTCACAGGGAGAATCTGCAGGATTTATTTTAGCATGGTAAAATGTGTTAATCGAAGCTGAAAGCAGCGTGCATGCATGCATATAACCAAAGAATTGACAACAGGGATGCATCTGAGTGGCATGACAATGTCATGTCATTTTATGTAGTCTAATCTGTTATCAGAAATACAAACTCACATCAATAACAGTAAACCGGAATAGTTCAAAAATGCATTGTTTAATAAGTATCACTCTGACATCTGAGCATGTTTGTGGCAGACTGTCTCATCTGAACTCAATCACATCGCATGAGGAGCTCTGCTGATGCATCATGGGTGTCCAGAGAGTGATTAGGGCATGAGATGGGCAGACTGGTATCAACAAGGCCTCTTCCAGCCTCATTAAATCCCCAGATGGCCGAAGGACCGGTGCCATGATGGACCAGTGCTCACAATCTCTTCTTGGGGACAAGAACTTAACACAAGTCCTTAAAAAATTAATATGATGATCTGGAACTATCAGACCATCAGGGCTATAAGATTTTATATTATATATGTATAAAATAATAATGGGAAAAAATAAAAATATATAATTACTGAGAAAAAAAGTATTATATAAATAATATGTATATAAAACACCTTAAAAAGCGCTATTACATCACTCATTTGCAGTGCCTAATGTTACAGTCAAATTCTAGCAAAATACACGACATTTCAAAGCCATATGCCACCAACAAAAACATGACATGAAAGGAAAGGAAAGGTTCTCAGTTAACATTCATAAAAAAAAAATATTACTTGTCACTGACGTTGAAAAGACGCAGGACGCGTTGCAATGTTTATAGAAAAACAATTAAAAAGGGGAAATGTAAGCAAACTAGACAAATGAGGAAATTTGCACTTACCAGTTAATTTTTGAAAATGAGCTTTCCTGTTAGAGAAGTCTTTCTCGCAGTTGTTCCCTTTCTAATTACTCGTGCCACGATAGAGCCAAATCTGAAAGACCACACCCACCAGGTACAAATACCACAATTTGATTGGTTGATGAAACGGACAATCTGAAGGAATTCACCATTGAATGTTCTAAGGGGCGGGGCTTAGACTCACGTCAACATCAAGGAATAAATTCTGATTGGATAAACTTTGTAATCAAACGGACTGAACTAGAAGTAGAACGCGATTGAAAATACGTAAGCAAATAAAAATTACATATAAAAGTGGGAAAATAATTCATTTACTTACTATTTACTGTAATGATGACTTGAATCATAACTTTTACAACAAAATATAAACAAAAACACTATCTATCTATCTATCTATCTGTCTATCTATCTATCTATCTATCTAGTGTTATAGTGCTTTTGAGCTAAAACATTATGAATTCTGATTAAGAATTTAGCAAATGGCTGCAATATAACAAAGAGTGAAAAATTTAAGGGGGTCTGAATACTTTCCGTACCCACTGTATGTCTATCTATCTATCTATCTATCTATATAGTGTTATAGTGCTTTTGAGCTAAAACATTATTAATTCTGATTAAGAAATCATCGCAAGTTCCCATTCACTGACCAAAAACACTATTCACTATCTATCTATCTATCTATCTGTCTATCTATCTATCTATCTATCTAGTGTTATAGTGCTTTTGAGCTAAAACATTATGAATTCTGATTAAGAAATCATCGCAAGTTCCCATTCACTGACCAAAAACACTATTTATTTATTTATTTGTTCGTTTGTTTGCCAGTTACACCAGCAGAGAAGCCTTTTATCTTTTTATTTATTTTTCTTCTTCTTTAATTATCAGAATCAGAAATAATTCAAATCTGTCGTTTCTCCACGCAGGCCTTGCAATTGATTTCCCGAGCCATATTCTCTCCTACATTTCAATTCAACGCTGTTTTGTTGGATGTTTTCAGGACAAAGCAGACAAAGAGTGATCTGGCAGAACTCCCCTGTAATAAAGATTAAAACTGCCTTCAGGCTGAAACGTCTCTTTATATTCTATCTTAGGCTGACAGACACAAAAAATACATCAGATGTGTTTGGAAAGCCTGTTCTCTGCACTTTCTTCGTCCTTGAGAGCAGATCTCCTCGTATCTTCACACTTCCAGCGAGGATAATCAAAAGACCGGCATGCTTGTGTCAACTAGAAGCGGAGAACCAGAAAAGCTCATAAACCTTCAGAAATTATATTTGGCCTTGTCTTTATCCGTCGGATCGCAGATGGCAGTGGCAGAATGTGCATGAGAAAACTACATGAAGCCAGATTAGGGCGCATTCATCAGGTTTAGCAAGAATGAGGGCGAGCTGTCGCTCACTGCTATTTATTCGCCATCCTTGATGGAGATCTCGTCTCTGCTCTCTGCCCTTCAGATCCTTCATATCTGACGGCACATGCCTGGCCGACTATAATTAAGTCAAATAGAGTTAGGCGCAGGGAAGGTTTATGGTCTGTCGATATGCTGAAATGACTTTTTTGTGCACATAAATTTACAAAAGTACATTTCAGCTCATGCAAGTTGATCGTGTTTGAAAGTGACCTGTGTCACAAGAACAACTTAGAAAATTAAACTCTGAATGTTGACAGTTTTATATAAACTATAAAACGAAGTTTCAAAGAGTTTGAAGGTTAGTTTGAAGTTCTGTAGGCCTTGATGTGTTGCCGTTTACAGTATAAACAAATCTAAGAAAGCTCAAACACTTCATGCAACCAACTTTTTAAGTTTGGTCTGTGCTTCAGAAAACAATATAAATTCTATAAACTCAAAATGAATAGTTTTTTTTTACTTGTGGATACTAGTTCAATACGCACAGAACTTTCTTGGTTTGTCTAACTTGTAAAATTGGAAATGTTGCATTGGCAGCTAGCTGAAATAAAAAAAGAAAAAAATATAAAAAAAAAAAAAAAGAAAAAAGTTTTATATATTTAATTTCAGTTTTATTTCAAATAATTAAAATCTTTTTTAAAGGTTTTAGTTTACAATTACAATCAGTTTGTTGAGCAAGATGACATTGCTTCTATACAACAAAATATAATAAAAAACAATACATAGAGCTAAAACATACAGTATATTATGTAAATCTCAATAACAAGTTTATGTCATCATAAGTTTCTATACTTTGACCAAAAATACAAATTATTCATGTGCATCATCAGCGATCAAACTGAGCAGCTCAGCTCAGTTGTTGCTGTTTAATGCTCTTACTAAAACGCCTATAATTGACTTTAATTAATCTTTTACTTAATGTCAACTTTATTTAAATTGGAGAGTTCAATAAACCTATAAACCTATAAAATTTGTCTGACAACTTGGAAGTTGAATTTTGTACAGTGTCGTTGCTAGTGTGCTCTGAATGGTTGATAAGATATATATAAACATTATGCTAATGGGAAGGTTATCATTAAAAGGCACTACATGTCTCTTATATTAACATTTTTTTGCCTTTGGTTATGGAAAACAAAAAGCATCCTTTAAAAAATGCTCAGGCTAAGCGTTTTCCTCAGGCAGGGATTTTCTCACGTTGGTAGTTTGTCAAACTGAGAATAATGCTCAAATCAATCTTTTTCACCAATCTGGAGAATCAGTATGCGTGCTTTGCAAGCTGCTCAATTTGAAAGCTTTTACAAAATAATGACCCTCATGCTTCATTTTTAAGCCGACGCACACAAAAAGTGAACGTTTCATTATTTTGAAAGGCTGAACGCTTGTAATTCTTTTTCATGGAGCTCGACTAGTCCACCTTGCGTGAAGCTGATGCAGCAGCAATTTTGTGCGAATGCTAAACGAAGCCCAGAATGTCACATGACAGGATGTATTTACTACAGGCTTACGGGTCTGTTCTAATCGGTGTCTTCAGTGATTTAAAGATCCAGATTCAATACAAGTTAACTCTTATCAACAGCATCTGTGCTTTCAGTGGTGAGACTACTGTTCTAGGTGGGTGCACTTCTGATGCATTACTAAACGTTCCTGCATGTGGAGTTTGGTCCATGTCATGATGCAAAAAATCTAAATGGTCCTGAAAATAGGCCTAATTTTCTCAGAAAATCCAGCCACATATTTGTTTAGAGCTGTTTAAACGCTGCTTGATCTGTGCAGATTTCTCTCCTGAGTCAGACCAGACCACTTTTTCACTGAAGGAAGCGTTATTATGGATTGTGGACTTAGCCGGAAGCAACAATTTGAAGTTAAAAATGTCTTTTGTCTTCTCCAGATGTTAACTGATGGACTGGAGTGGTGTGGATTACTTGTGGATTATTGTGATGTTTTTATCAGCTGTTTGGACTCTCATTCTGACGGCACCCATTCACTGCAGAGCATCCATTGCTGAGACACTGATGCAATGCTACATTTCTCCAAATCTGATGAGGAAACAAACTCATCTACATTTTGGATGTAAATTGTCAGCAAATGTTCATTTTTGGGTGAACTATTCTTTTAATGTCATCAGCTGTCTTGTAAATCAATCTCCTGACGTGAAGCATGGCATTATGGAGAATTGATGGTCTCCTCAGACTTTTCTAAAGGTGAGATCTCATCATCTGTTTCATCACTATTACTGACACTCATTATCGTTGCATTTACATCAGCGCTGATTACAGAAACGCTACTTATCTGATAGGATTCAGACAAATGAAAGAAACATCTCATTATGTCTAATTTGATCCTGCATCAATCACACCAGCAGTTCATTTCAGTGCTGCGTTTCCCTCCCAATAACGCTCAGCCAAAGATCATTGTTCTTCCAGCTTTGGGCGTCCTGTAATTTGGTTTCTGGATAAGCCTCGATAAGAACAGCCACACTGGAAAACAAAACAAAACAAATATTAAGCAACAAGCAATCAGGCAGATTTAATCATGACACACGTTCTGCAGCAGATGTTAGCAATCCATCTGCTGTGACAAGATGAAGCACTAATTAAAGTGCTGTAAGAGAGATTTTTGAATACCTGAATAAATTGTTCCTACCTGACAGCCAACAGGGAAATTTCTTAGAAAGTTCTGGCAAGATTCTCTCAAAGTTATGAGCAAAAATTATTCCAGTAACGTTAATAGAGCATTATCTGGTCTTTAGTACAAAAACATTATTTATGCATCATTCATTGGGATGTTTTTCAAACGTTACTACTTCTTTCTGAATGTTTTGAGAACATTTAAAAGTAAATGTCATATTATGTTTGCAAAAAGATAAAATGGAATGTTTGCATAACCAATAATTTTTAAAAATTTTTTTATTTTGAATGTTCAGAGAAGTAATGTTCTAACTTAATTAGCAAATCATTCATGGAACATATATATATATATATATATACAGTACAATATACACACTGTATATATAATATTTTTGAAAGTAGTTTCTCTTTTGCTCCCCAAGGCTGCATTTATTTGATTAAAAATACACAAAAAATTATGAAATATTATTAGTAAAATTATGAAATATTATTACAATTTTAAATATGTGAATATCTGTTAAAATGTAATTTATTGCTGTAATCAAAGCTGAATTTTCAGCATCATTACTCCAGTCTTCAGTGTCACATGATTCTTCAGAAATCATTCTAATATGCTGATTTGCTGCTCAAGAAACATTTCTGATTATTATCAATGTTGAAAACAGTTGTGCTGCGGAATATTTTTGTGGAAACCGTGATACATTTCATTTTTCAGGATTCTTTGATGATTAGAAAAATCACAAGAACAGCATTTATTTGAAATAGAAATCTTTTGCAACATTAAAAAATGTCTTTACTGTCACTTTTGATCAATTTAATGCATCCTTGATGAATAAAAGTATTAAAACTTATTCTACTTGGCTTTTTTATGTCTGATCATTTCTCATTTCCTTTATCGTGTCAGTATAAAACCCTCAGAATTACCACTGTGTTTTAAATGCACTTTAGAAATGAGTTTGCCTTTTGAACATCTTGTGGATTTGACAAAACACACGAACCTTCACTTCATCTCCATTTGTCCCTCTCATCTCTTTTCTTAGTACCTGAACGCAAACGTTCCTCCTCCAGGCAACTTTTGCTTACATGTTTCCTTTTCATATTCATGCATTCGAACATCTCAATTATGGTTCTGTCACCTACATACATTATGACTGTGTTGAGTGCTTTATTATAATTACCATCTCTCTAATGAAGACGAGCTGCGCTGTCAGGACTGCTGAAGGAACGGCTGGACTGTTATAATCAACATCACTCATTACAAATGAATGACATGTCGACTGCTTTGTGCTTGTGAGTTTTCACCTTGAATATCACATCATTAAATGCAACAAATGTGCAGCCCCCGCCGCGGCCTTCAGAAAGCACACGTTTCTGACATATAAGCATTTATACAGCAACACGCAGACAGTTTCATCATATCAGCGGGACATGTTATATTTTCAACAGAACAGCAATAAATACTGATTACAGCTGCATAAGATCAACATCTACCTTTATAACGTTCTGTCAAAGCTGTAATAGCATTCCAATAAGAGTAACTGTAAGTTATATTTATTACAAATGGATTCTTTCGACTTTAAATTTCTAATTGAATGCGATGCATATTGGGTTGTTGTGAATTGCAGATACACTTGCATTCAATATTAATGTGTCAAGTTGCTACACTGCATATAAATCACCTTTAAACAGCTTGAAGTTACATTGTTTCATTCAACTATTAATATCAATATACTGAGCTATTTCTTAAGCATATAGGAGTCAGTAAATGTGCATGTTTTTTCCATATATTTGTGTAGTAAAGTCAGTGCTGAACATGTCAACCAAAATAATTATGAAAATGAAGACAAAATGTTGCACAATGCACAATGTTCAAAAATTAGCTTTAAGTTTCATCTGTTAGATTTCAACAAAAGGTTATGTTGACAAAAAATATATGCCATTTCAGTCAGAGTAAAATGGACTGCAATTAAAGAATATACTGCGGTTAAAAGGTTAAGGGTCAGTAAGATTTAAAAAGAAAAAAAAAAAAAGGAAAATAATATTTTAACTCACCAAGGTTGCATTAAATTGATCAAAAGTGACAGAAATACTTTGTAACATTATACATGCCTTTACTATTTAAAATAAATGCTGATCTTTTGAACTTTCCATTCATCAAAGAAATAAAAAAAAACTATTAATATTCCGCAGCACAACAGTTTCCAACATTGATAATAAATCAGCATATTAGAATGATTTCTGAAGATCATGTGACACTGAAGACTGGAGTAATGATGCTGAAAATTCAGCTTTGATCACAGGAATAAATTACATTTTAACATATATAACAATCAAAAACTGCTCTTTTAAATTTTAATATTTCACAATATTACTGTTTTTACTGTATTTTTGATCAAGTCACTGCAGCCTCACTGAGCAGAAGAGACTTTCATTAAAGTGGCTTTGACTGTGACAGTAATAAAGGAAGCAACTCAGTTTAAGAGCCGCAGGGTCTCAGCGGCGGGTCATTAAAGCTGCTGCTCGTCTGCTTGATGCTGCTGGACATCTGATGTCCGTCTGAATGAGACTCAGTGTGTGTGTGTTTGTGCAAATGACAGCCACATGGCACGAAGAGCAATTTAACATTAGTGAATCAGTACACTGTAAATATGATCCACTAAACACTGTGACTCAGTTTTCTGCAAAACCATGATTACATCATACATTAAAAGAAATAGTTCACCCAAAAATGAACATTTGCTCAATGTACTCACTCAGGCCACCCACGATTAGGATGAGTTTGTTTCTTCATCAGATTTGGAGAAATGTAGCATTGCATCACTTGCTCAGCAATGGATGCTCTGCAGTGAATGGGTGCCGTCAGAATGAGAGTCCAAACAGATAAAGATAAATGATAAAGATTAAGATAAAAACACCTTCATTATAAACTTGTTTCTTACAATCACGCAGCTTGTGGCTTCTCCAGATGTTAATGATGGACTGGAGTGGTGTGGATTACTTGTGGATTATTGTGATGCTTTTAGCAGCTGTTTGGACTCTCATTCTGACGGCACCCATTCACTGCAGAGCATCCATTGTTGAGCAAGTGATGAATGCTACATTTCTCCAAATCTGATGTAGACGAGAAACAAACTCGTCTACATCTGGGATGGCCTGAGGGTGAGTAAATTTATCAAATTTTCAATTCTGACTGAACTATTCCTTTAAACATCTCTTCCTTTAAGCAAAACAGCAGCACCTAAACAAAGTGTCTTTTGACTGCAAATCCACAACCACAGTGGTGTAATCCGATGAAGAAAGCACTGAAATCATCTTATTCCCTGAATTTCATGGGACTGTGAGCGCCTAGTCCCAAGCTTATAATTGTTTGATTGAGTCTTCATAATGCCTCCTAATTGCAGCACATCCAGCAGACAGACGAGCGTTCGGCCAGTACAATAGGCATTATTGCTCGTAGTATTTCTCTTGCGGCTTGTGTTTTGCTGAAAGGTTAGAGCTGCTGATTATACGGCTCGGCAATCACTTGCATTAAACCCAACAAAGGCCGGTGTTGTGCACCTGTTGTCTGGACGCACGGCAGCTGCGGTTAGTGCGATATCAACACTGAAACGCACGGGGATCATTAGTGCCCAAATGAATTGTGTTTCATTAGACCATAATCAAAGACAAAGAGCATGTTTGCATGAAAGCTTTCTTCAGGTACCTGTGTTGTGCTGTTTAATTCACTCTTTGTGCGGCTCCCTGTGTGGATTCAAACAAAAAGCTAATAATGAAGTCAAAGAGTTCCCATTCAAACCCAATAAAGTGCAATTAAACAAGCTTTTGTGAATTAATAACAATCAGTGGTGGACACTGTAACTGAAAATGACTTTATATTTACTAGTTATATAGTTATATTATATGTGCATGTTTTCCAGGCTTGAAAATGAATAACATCGCATGGAAAGTTTATAATGAATAAAATGTTTCTAATTATATTCTACCCTAAAACATGTAATTGGCTAGAAATTGCATAGTGTAGAATAAAATTTGCATGCAAGTCATTTGAGTCAGTTTTTTATTTTTATTTTCTAATTAATACTTTTATTTTATTCATACAATATTAAAGGGTAAAGATATTTATAATGTTACAAAAGAGTTCTATTTCAAATAAATGCTGTAAAGATATTTGTAGAGTTACTTTTTTTAAATAAATGCTTTAGAACTTTCATAAAAGAATTCTGAAAAAAATGTATCATGGGTGTTTCAAAGTAAACAAAGTTTCAATTTTTCTTTCTTCCTTCCTTTCTTTCGTCCTTTCTTCCTTCCTTCCTTCCTTCCTTCCTTGTGCAGTTTGGTTGAACTGCTGATTCTTATCACTGACAAAAATCATTTTCGGAGCAAATATAATGCTAAAAAAAAATAAAAAAATGTTTTTTTGGTTTGTTTATTTTTTTCTGTTTTTAATTCTGTTGCTAGACTAAAAGTCATGTTGGTGGATGATTTATTGTAGCGTAATAAATCAGCATTTTTTTGTTTGATTCTGAGATGTCATGAGGTCATGAGATTCTGATCTTATGGCACTTACTCTTATTAGAAAAGCAAATTGAATTTGCATAGCTCCACCACAGTGCTGGCCGTAATGGGATGCGATGTCAAGTAGGGCACAGGTAATGTCACTAATGACAAATCTGTACCAGTAATTTGCATGTAAATAGCTGTCTTTATGGTGGGCACACTGATGCAGACTGTAACAATGTGATTACATCTCGCTTCACAGCATGAGCCGCTCTTTCTAATCCAATGAACAGTATGTGGTGGACCTATGGGGCACAATTACGGCACGAGAGAGACGAGGTCTGAACAGACAGAGAAATTGGCCTCTGTGTTGTAGAGCTCTTTATGCCCAGCTGCAGTGGACTTGGACGAATTATGTAATTTATGAGAAAAGATTATTTGAGGTTAGAAAAGTCAGCTCATAAAGCTTCAGTATTAACCGTGCTATCCTAAAAACTAAATTTATTATTTTGTACTCTGAATCTGATTTAAAACTTGCTGATCATTGTGTCGCTCAATGACCTAAAGTAATTAACTATGAATGATGCATGATGAATGACAACATTTCAGACTTTTTATTTCATAAAACAGGCACAAAAAAAAAAAAAAATCGAGTTTTATTTAGATATAATTAAAATAAATGCATTTTGATTTAATAAATATAAAATAAAATACATTTGATACTTTAAATTTTACATTTTATTTAACATGTATTTATAATATAATACTTTTATTTTTTAGCAAAATTTAAATAACATTTAAATGTAAAAAATAAATAAATTAAAAATAAACTATAAAAATACCAGAAATCAGACAAACATCATCAGTACAATAAATTTATACTGAAGGCCAGTGGTTGGCTGCATCTAAAAAGACTGAAATAATATTTTCTTATAAAACATACTGCCATAATCTTTATTTACAACTTCAAAATAAATAAATAAATAAACAGTGCACAACCAAAATAATTCAAAATATTAAATGCAAATGAATTAAAAGACAGTAGAAATCTAGTAAATATAAAGTTAGTTTTCACTCCTTAAATACATTTTTTAATTAAAAACCTGCTGCCTGCAGTATTCATACTTTCACAAAATTACATATACAGTTATGCAACTGGCAAATATACTTTTATCCAAAGTGACTTACATTGCATTCAGTCAACATTTGATTAGTTCATGCATTCCCTGGGAATCGAACCCATGACCCCGACGTTGCAAGCGCCATGATATGAATTATCGAAAAGAGTACAAGGATTTTCTTCTACTTTAGTTTTCCCATTTGCCCTCTGCTATGATATAATATAGAATCTTAAATGAATAATTCACCCAGAAATGAAGATTTTGTCATGATTGCATCTATCAAACTGCAAAAGTATCATTTCAAACTAAAATGATTCAAATGTAATGCAAATTTTTAATGCCAGTACAAATAATCACTAAAGGAACACAAGGAATCAAATTTTATAATTGTTATTTATTTGACTATATGGCTAAATAATCATGAGTGTCATATTGCTTTTATATAACAGCACATTTTTGCCTTTTTTCTTCAAAGTAATTATTATATTTCGTAGATGCTCTGAACTGTTATTTATCAGCTGTTAGATAATTATTATTACATTCATTCATTTAATTAATTACACTATCAAATTAAAGCAATTTAAGGACAAAAAACACAATAAAAGCATCATTAACAGTAGTTTATGATGTAGCTTGACTCACTATATTTCAAATCTTAAGTCATTTGATGCTTTGTGAGAAAAACAGAGCCATATTAAGTTATTCACTGAAAATCCTCCAGTCTAATGAATACAATTTGTTTCATTTGTATTCATATAAAAAAAAATCCCACTTTGAAAAAATTTTAAATTAAAAAAAGTTTGTTTAAATGTTATTTAAATCATTTAAAATAAAATGTATACAATTTTTTAAAATAAAATAAAATATATATAAAATATAATTTTATATTTTATTTATAATTGATTTAAAAATAAATGTATTTATTTTAATAAAATATAATGAAAAAATTATCAAATATAATGTAATATAATAACATTTTTTATAGTTTAAGTTAACATTTTTTTATTTAAATACCATTTAAACTTAAATGAAACTATAAAATACTATAAAACAGCCATCAGCAGGACATTGAGTTTAGACTGGAGGCTGGTCATTGGCTGGTTCTCTGAAGCTCATGGAGCTCCTGGATCAGTCAAGTGCACAACACCATTAAGAGCCAAAGCATTTGGAGGAGAGCTCTTGAGCATCGACTGAAACCCAGCAGACGGCTGAGGATATGAGAACGGTCACGCTTTCTTTCAGCGCTGCCAGGTTTCTCCAGATCGCGCTTTTCTCTCATGACAGTCCTGAAGCCTGTTTGTGAGAGTCTCACTTCATTTATGGCTGCGTTTATGATCAAACTGAGCTGTTCAGATGGAGATCAGAGTTTTCCATAATAAAATTCATCTCGTGTATAAGACAGGACATTAAACAGACTTTTAACACATATTTTATAACAAAAATCCTTTTTTTTTTTGTTTAACTTTTTTTATTGATGCTTTTCATTAGATTTTATTTTTATATTGAAGTATTTAATGCTTTTATTTAAATATTAAAGTTTTAATTATGATGTGTTTTTTAAACATGCCTACAGTTCTTAAGTTTTAGTTTATAATTTTAGTTTATTTACTTTTATTTATTTTAGTACTTCAACGTAAAATAAACTAATTTTATTTTAGCTCATTGTCAAGGTAACATTTCTCATTTGAGTTAAAGTATTAGTAGTTCTGTTGAGTTTTTGACTTTTTAAATTAGTTTTTAAAATGTGTGTATAGTTTTTATTACATTTTAGTTTTTAATTATTGTTTATTTAGTTTTAGTTGCCAAGGTAACATTTCTCATTGGAGTTAAACTTTCAGTAATTTTGTTTTTGTAATTTTTTTGTAAATTTTTTTTAACAGGTATGTATTTATGGCATGTATTTTTTAAAGTTTTATTATTTAATCATTTTATGTACATTATGTACGTTTATGCATGTTATTTTAGTACTTCAACTAAACTTTTTTTTTTTTTTCAGTAAAGCCCTAATGAAAATTGTTGTAACCATTCAGATTTTTTTCTAAATTGCCTTTTTATGCATGCTTTGGAAACATTATTATCATAATTCCATTCAGTGGCACAGAAAGGACACATTTGGGCCTCAATGAACCACAGCAGAATAAATGCTTTAAATTGCCTGTAAAGCCATTCTTACATAAACGCTTCCCGTCTAATCCTGACATCTGTTTCTATATCTAGTTCGCATGCAGATGTGATGAGTCCTGAGCGCACAGAAAGCTCTGGTGACCCTGCAGTCAGACGTGGTGAAACTGCAGGGCGTCAGCGCTTTATTTGCATCTGAGCTTTCTATCGATATTCGTGACGCTCGGCGCCGGAGCAGATTCCTCCTGACAGCCCGCAGTGCTGCGCGACACGGGGACGTCAGCTTGCATCAGTTACAAGCAAGTGATGAAATAAAAAGAAATGGTTTGGTATTCAATGGAGCAACATGCTGTAAAAGGGTCAATATTCCCTCTTAGTCCCGCAGATCGCCAACCAATCCACACAAAAACTGAAGTTTCCAAACATAAATGTCCACAGACGCTGTGCAATGCTTGTGCCTAACTTCAGCCTATGAGTTTTTCCTAATTAGTTTTTACTAATACTTAAACAAATTTTTTGTATAGAAACAAAGCAAAAAAATGCATCTTGATATGAACGATATCCTAACTCTATTACTAATGAGCATTCACTGATTCTTAAAGGGGTCATATGATGCGATTTCAAGTTTTCCTTTCTCTTTGGAGTGTTACAAGCTGTTCGAGAATAGATAAGATCCCTAAAGTTGCAAAGACTAAAGTCTAAAAACCAAA
>NW_015664185.1:135797-135971 GCF_001515625.1 Sinocyclocheilus rhinocerous | reverse complement strand
GTATATGTAGTATATGTAGTACAAGTTGTAGTAAAGTGAATAATATAAAAAGCGAGTACAACAGTATATAATATAGCATAAAAAATTATATGTATAATACCATAATAAATAAATGAATAACAATAGATGAATAATAGCAAGTAGAATATGTAATATCAAGGGTGGAATAATACA
>NW_015664185.1:135398-135694 GCF_001515625.1 Sinocyclocheilus rhinocerous | reverse complement strand
ATTTCAAGTTTTCCTTTCTCTTTGGAGTGTTACAAGCTGATTGTGCATAGATAAGATCCCTGAAGTTGCAAAGACTAAAGTCTAAAAACCAAAGAGATATTCTTTATCAAAGTTAAGACTCGACCACACCTACCTAAAACGGCTCGTACTAACACGCCCCCACATGACTACGTCACTATGTGGGAAGATTTGCATAACGCAGCCCAAATGTTCACGCAAAGAAAGAAGGCGTAACTTTGATTCTCGCTGTAGTGTTGTTGTTGCCGCCGCCGCCATGTTGTGAAGGCGCTGTGTGT
>NW_015664185.1:112552-135260 GCF_001515625.1 Sinocyclocheilus rhinocerous | reverse complement strand
CGCATTTCATTACACCAAATACACCAAATAATGTTCTTTTTTAGCAATGTCATATGACCCCTTTAAGCACTAAAACAAAACGGTGAAATAGACAAAGTCTAGCCTATAAAAACAACCTCTCGCTTCTTCCATTTGTCATAAATCTCATAATATGTGCTTTCCGAGTTTAAAAAAATATAGCCATTTGTGTTAAGAACGTTCTAGTGATTATTTTTGATTAGTTTCAAAGTGGAAATGTATGAAAGCCTGTTTTCGCCAAGAATAAAAAATAATAATAATATTAATAATAATAATAATGAAAAAGTGAATTCTGAGTTTATATCTCACAATTTGGACATTATTGCAATTCTGAGAAAAATTGCGAAATATAAACTACGAATTCTGACTTTTCTTGAAATTCAAAGCTTACATGTCACAATTCAGGGTTTTTTTTGCCACAGAATTAAAAAAAAGGCAATTGCAGCTTTTCTCGCTATTTCGGGTTAACTTCTTGCAATTCTGACTTTTTTCTTTGCAAAAAAAAATAAAAATTTTGAAAGTGATTTCGACTTGTAGCGGCCCTGCGCAGACCGATCGGTGTTTGACATCGAAGTACCGCGAAGGCTGACGGCTCCGTAAGCTTTCGAACCGCTCTCGCGATACTTCAATGTCGTACATACACTGATCGGTCGCGCAGCGCTGCTTCAAGTCGATCACGCCTGATGCAGTGATGCCAAGTCTGCGGTTTCCCCACGGAATTGACTTTACTTTAACACGGTTGCTGCGGGTTGAAGCGACCCTATTCTGTCCAGTCAAAAATACAAATTGACAGTGCATGATGAAAGGTTTCTGATAGGCCTTCAGTAAGTCACGAAGTGAGTTCAGAGCTGCAGAAGTTCAAGCAGGTCATTATTGAGCGTGTGATTCATCAAAGCAGCAGAGACGCAATCAACCAGATGAACGTGAAGGTGGATGAAACATGAGAAAATCCCACACCTATCCATCATCTGACTGAAGCTCCAAAACAAACACTGAATGAAGATGGAGAGGAACGTTTGAACAGATCAACACGAAGACCTCATGTGAAATCTGAACTACAGTTCAGAGTATGTGGACATTAATAAGCTACTTTTATTCATCAAAGATGCATTAATTTTGATCAAAAGTGACAGTAAAGACATTTACAATGTTACAAAAGATTTCTATTTCAAATAAATGCTGTTTTTTAAACTTTCTGTTCATCAAAGAATCCTTAAAAATAAAATGTATCACAGTTTCCACAAAAATATTCAGCAGCACAACTGTTTTCAACGTTGATAATAATCAGAAATGTTTCTTGAGCAGCAAATCAGCATATTAGAATGATTTCTGAAGATCATGTGACACTGAAGACTGAAGCAATGATGCTGAAAATTCAGCGTTGATAAATTACATTTTAAAGTTTATTAAAACAGAAAAAGTTACTTTAAATTGTCATAATAATAATAATATCTCAATATTACTGTTTTTACTGTATTTTTGATCAAATAAACGCAGCCTTGCTGATCATTTTCTTTCAAAAACATAAAAAAATCTTAATGAACCCTCGCTCAAATTTTGATATTCAAAAATGTGTGCCAATTTGTATCTGTCTTGATAACTGATGAAAACTCAAACATGATTTTATTTACAAAATGCTAGAAAAAAGAGAATTTCTGAAAATACGTTATGATCTCAGTACGTCTGAGAAAATATATCATAGAGAATAATCAAAATGAGGAAAGATCTCTGGAGACACAAGAGCACAAATAAACACAATCATGATTAAAACATGTTTCCCAACATTAAATGCACACGAGTTCCTTCTTCAAATAGAGTTTAAAGGAATAATTCACACCTCCTCACTCTAATGTTGCTCCAAACCTGTATGGCTTTATTTTCGCTGTGCAACGTGAAAGAAGAAATTTTGAAGTATTTTCAGTTCATACTAACCATGACTGTCTAGCTCCTCCAAATATAATGAAAACGATATATACCAGACCACAAAAGCACCATAACAGTATTTCTTATGATTTGTGAGATGCATGAGGTTGAGTAAATATTAGCAGATTTTTATTTTAGGTGAACTGTTTCCTTACACCAAGTGTGAGAGCTGTTCTAAAAATGAGAAAAACTCTTTTTCGGGACCCATTTTTTCCAACTAGCAGCCCTGAGAGAAATTTGAGAGTCGATGCTCAACAATCCATGAAACCGAACAGACACAATGTGAGAAGAAAGAGTGGAATAAAAAGCTACGGAGCATGACGGCTCAGGGACAAACGCAGGAAGAGACGGGAACAGTCCTGCATTATTCAGCTCGTATGCCGCTTTCCCTGGTTATTGCCACTGACAACAGGAATTGTATCTGTCCTGATTTTAGATTTACATAACTAATGAAAACTCACACATGATTTTATTTACAAAATGCTTTAAAAAGAGAATTTCTGAAATAGATTATGATCTCAGTATGTCTGAGAAAAGAGAATAATCAAAGTGAGGAAAGATCTCTGGAGAAAGATGAGAGCACAAACAAACACAAATCACGATTAAAACATGTTTCCAGACATTAAATGCACACGAGTTCCTTCTTCAAAGGAGTTTAAAGGAATAATTCATCAGGTCATTATTTACTCACCCTAATGTTGCTCCAAACCTGTATGGTCTCTGTGGAACATAAAAGACATTTCGAAGTATCTTCAATTCACGACTCTCTCCAAATATAATGAAAGCAACATATATCAGACCATAAAAGCACCATACCAGTAGTTCTTATGATTTGTGCGACGCATGAGGGTGAGTAAATAATGGCTGATCTTTATTTTAGGTGAACTATTCCCTTACACCACATGCGAGAGCTGTTCTAAAAATGAGAAAAACTCTTTTTCGTGACCCATTTTTTTCCCAACCAGCAGCCCTGAGAGAAAATTGAGAGGCGATGCTCAACAATCCATGAAACCGAACAGACACAATGTGAGAAGAAAGAGTGGAATAAAAAGCCACAGAGCATGACGGCTCAGGGACAAACGCAGGAAGAGACGGGAACAATCCTGCATTATTCAGCTCATATGCCGCTTTCCCTGGTTATTGCCACTGACAACAGGAACTGAAGGAGGTGTGTGAGTGTGTGTGTGTGTGTGTACAACTGCACACCAGCTTCACTCCAAGCATTTTATCATGCATTGCATAATGCAATTCAAAATTATATTATATAATGCATTTCAAAGATATTTCTATTCTTAACGCAGTGGAATGCATTGTCTGTCCTACACTACAGAATCTGTTGAACATTACACATTACAATACTTACCTAATGATAGGAAAAGTTCACTCAAAATGAAAATTAACTGTAAATGTAACTCAGCCTCAGGCCATCCAAGATGTAATCCACACCACTCCAGTCCATCAGTTAACATCTTGAGAAGACAAAAACTGAAACAAGTCCATAATCCATAATAACTTCTCCAGTGATAAAGTGGTCTAGTCTGAATGGGGAGAGAAATCTGCACAGATCAAGCACCGTTTACAAACCAAAACAGCTCTAAACAAAGATATGGCTGGATTTTGATGTGAAAGACAACAGGAGATGGACTTTTTCACTGGAGGAAGCATTATTACAGACTATTTATCTGATGAAGAAACAAACTCATCTACATCTCTGACGGCCTGAGGGTGAGTAAACTTTGAATGAAAACTGCCATTATTTACAGACTGATTCAGACTTCGTCATATCTAATAATCATCCAAAAAAACAGCAGTGAAACTGAATTGTTATTTCTAATATTTTCCCTTATGTCTGTCCATGTTGTTATTATTACTGCGAGTGATTTGCACAAACTTCAAATTGGGAAAATTTAACATTTGTGTCTCAGACTGACATGCAGAGAGGAGCCAAAGGAAACACTTTTAACATGCAGCACAACAAATTAACGGATTTATCTCTCCTTCTGCAGCTAAAAAAAACGTATAAACTTCATGCATCGGGCCTGTTGGTCATGTCTTTGACCCAATGTATTATTCCTAAATGCTGAAACTTTATGAATCAGGTTCACAGAATGGTTCACAGTGTGACACTGATGTCACACTGTGGCTCAAATGTTCAGAATCCAGACTCTTTGTGATGAACAAAACGAGGGAAACATTGATCAACCCTGAGTGGAAATCAGAATTTATATTCACAAAAGTCTAATTAGCATAACTAATATCAGCCCAGAGCGGAAGTTAATCGAATGTACGTAGCAATAAATGTACAGAACTTTATGAAAGGTAGCATAACAAAACCCGCCATTAATTTAGCCGGGCTAATTACTGGAAATGTGCTTATCCTGCTGACGGACCCCATCAATTACAGTGTAATCAGCCTCCTGTGAGCAGATATCAGGCTCTTTACGCGGTCGCACACCTCTGATCTCACACAGCGCTCATTAACTAAACCTGCGTGACTCCATGAGCTGATAACACTGACATTTATTACTCTAGCTTTCATCAAAACTTCATTTAAAACAGTTTATGTCTTTGAAGTTCAAAATCATCCTTTTTTTTAATTCAAGTTACTCATCTTATAGTGAATGATTCATCAGTGCACACTATTCAATGCAATAACAATTGTCTCAAAGTGCAATAAAAAATTGTATAACAATAATTTATAATTACATAATACTATATAATAAATCAGAATAAATAAATAAGATATAATAAAATGTATATAATTGGATATTGCTGTTTCAGTCATAAATGCATCACATTATGGACGTAAAATGGTTTCCATTGGCATTTCAGGTTAATTTCGAGAGGAAAGAGGAGAAATACAGGAAGGTATGCAGCATATTATGTATGCATGCAAATGTGAATACGCTCATGTTCCTGGCGGTAACAAACTTCAGTACTCAACGGGTTCACTGAATGTCTGAAATTGAACTGCATGAAGATTCCCTTGACAGCAGTCGACCTGAAAGAGAAAACTTACTTTTTTATTCAGCAAGGTGCCAAGGCAACATTTATGATTTTAATTTAATTTAACTTGATGTACTGAAATATCCATTAAAAAAGGATAAAAACTATTCAAAAAAAAAAAACTAATAAAAATGGCTAATAAAAAAAAAAAGGCAAAACACTGGCAAAAATTTATTAAAATATATATAAAAAACTTTCCCCATCTAGTTGCCATGGCAACATTTCTAATTTTCATTTATTTTAACTTGATGAACTAAAATAACTAAAACTAAATTAAAAAATGAATAAAAACTAGATATATATAAATAATATATCTAGATATATAAAATAATAAAAATGTCTAATAAAAAAACTAATAAAACTGGCAAAAACAGCTAAATTACTAAAATTTTGAACATGTAAAAATAAAAAAGTAATATAAAAATATATAAAAAATAAGTAAAAGTAAAATAAAATTCAAAATATAGTATCTCAATGGTACTAAAATAACACTGCTAACTACACTCTAAAAAATGCTGGGTTTTGAACCCAACCGCTGGGTCAAAACAACCCAATAGCTGGGTTATATTTAACCCAGCGTTTTTTAGAGTGTAATAGATTGTTTATCTGAGATTTGTGGCAGTAATGCTTTATAAAATCTAATGGGTCACCAAAGTGCAGAATATTCATAGCAAAACCTATGAATCATGTGCAGTATTTTGAGGATGTAAGTGGCACTCAACGAAAAATGGCTAATAAAAAAAAAAAGGCAAAACACTGGCAAAAATTTATTAAAATATATATAAAAAACTTTCCCCATCTAGTTGCCATGGCAACATTTCTAATTTTCATTTATTTTAACTTGATGAACTAAAATAACTAAAACTAAATTAAAAAATGAATAAAAACTAGATATATATAAATAATATATCTAGATATATAAAATAATAAAAATGTCTAATAAAAAAACTAATAAAACTGGCAAAAACAGCTAAATTACTAAAATTTTGAACATGTAAAAATAAAAAAGTAATATAAAAATATATAAAAAATAAGTAAAAGTAAAATAAAATTCAAAATATAGTATCTCAATGGTACTAAAATAACACTGCTAACTACACTCTAAAAAATGCTGGGTTTTGAACCCAACCGCTGGGTCAAAACAACCCAATAGCTGGGTTATATTTAACCCAGCATTTTTTAGAGTGTAATAGATTGTTTATCTGAGATTTGTGGCAGTAATGCTTTATAAAATCTAATGGGTCACCAAAGTGCAGAATATTCATAGCAAAACCTATGAATCATGTGCAGTATTTTGAGGATGTAAGTGGCACTCAACGCAGGTTGAAGATTAATGACATGTTTTAAGTTAAGTAATGTTAAGTGCAGAGCACAAAAGAAAGACACTTAGATTATTTGTGCACTCATTTTAAATGTATAAATCGCACAGATCGTTTACCAGTATTTGAAAATATTCAACAATGAGAGACAGAAGACGTTCAAATTAACAATGATCAGCACTACCGTAATGAATAGTGCAAATAACTGTAATTAATAAATCAGAATAAATAAATAAGATATAATAAAATGTATATAATTGGATATTGCTGTTTCAGTCATAAATGCATCACATTATGGACGTAAAATGGTTTCCATTGGCATTTCAGGTTAATTTCGAGAGGAAAGAGGAGAAATACAGGAAGGTATGCAGCATATTATGTATGTATGCAAATGTGAATACGCTCATGTTCCTGGCGGTAACAAACTTCAGTACTCAACGGGTTCATAAATCAGAATAAATAAATAAGATATAATAAAATGTATATAATTGGATATTGCTGTTTCAGTCATAAATGCATCACATTATGGACGTAAAATGGTTTCCATTGGCATTTCAGGTTAATTTCGAGAGGAAAGAGGAGAAATACAGGAAGGTATGCAGCATATTATGTATGCATGCAAATGTGAATACGCTCATGTTCCTGGCGGTAACAAACTTCAGTACTCAACGGGTTCACAGTATTTGAAAATATTCAACAATGAGAGACAGAAGACGTTCAAATTAACAATGATCAGCACTACCGTAATGAATAGTGCAAATAACTGTAATCAAAACTTGTACAGAAACACCTGAGAAAAACGAAAAGAACGAGTCTTTCATGAACGTCCATAAAAGTTAGAAAAGAGAAAGAGAGAGAAAACAGGAACAATTAATGACATGGATCACTCACATTCATCCTGTAAAGATTCATTCCACCATTACTGTCTGACGGCGCTGCTTCAGGAACAAAAACCCCGGGAAAAAAACGTTCACATTCACCATCGATGCTTTGAGACGACTTTGGCCGACAGGGCTGGGCGATAGTGCTAAAGAAAGCAGGCGATTTCACATTTTCTGTGTTGATTTTGGGTGAAAATCTGCAGAACTGATTTAATCAATGTGTTATTCACAGCTGATTCGTTTTCATTTATACACACCAGTATAACAGTACATGGTCAAAATATTTACTTACAGATATTTCTACTAAAATAATATAAAAAAGCACCAAATGGAGACTTTGAGAACATTTTTTTTGAGTGAAGACGCAAATACATCTTTGTTTTGAATTGATTCATTTGAACTGATTCACAGAAACTAATCAAACTTAAATGCTGCTTTTGATACTGAAGAAGAATCATGAAACTAGTCTGATGATGCAATTTTTTTTTTAGGAAACTTAAAGAACAAATTAAAATAATTGTGTGATTCTCAATCTCCAGCATTTCTGAGAGATGATGCGAAAGCATATTTGTTTTGGAGCTCTGAATGGATTCTGAACTGATTCACGGAAGTGAATGAAACTTAAATGCTGTAAAAGAATCATGGAACTAGTCTTTTGGACGCATAATGCATTATGGACGTAAAATGGTTTCCATTGGCATTTCAGGTTAATTTCGAGAGGAAAGAGGAGAAATACAGGAAGGTATGCAGCATATTATGTATGCATGCAAATGTGAATACGCTCATGTTCCTGGCGGTAACAAACTTCAGTACTCAACGGGTTCAACTGAATGTCTGAAATTGAACTGCATGAAGATTCCCTTGACAGCAGTCGACCTGAAAGAGAAAAAAAAAAACACGTGTAGAAGAGAGCAGTTTATTGGTTCGCTCCGTTACAGAGCCCTCAGAGGAAAAACTCTCAATGCAATCTAATGTGAAATGCAACGACTAACAGAATTGACCTTGCATAGCTGTTTTGGGCCCGAGAGGTTCGCTGTATCGAGCTGGTCGCTGATGATGCTTCAGTCAGAGCTGAAACTGACGTGCAGCTGTAGGTCCAGAGAGTCTCATAAAAACTCATTCTTAAAGCTGAAGTGTGCAACTTTTGGATGTTAAAATATGCCCAGATTAATGTGCAGACACTGTGCAATACTGTGACACTTTCAAAACATTGATCGGTTTGTTTGAGAATCACATGGATTCAACCAATGAAGTGAGTTTGGGGGCGGGACTATCTGCATGTCCGGCCAATTGCAGGATGTTTAGGGAAACCTGTTTGAAAACAGTCATTGTTTTTGCAATTCAGTGTGGTGACAGAAAATAAGGAGTGATTAGTAGTGACGAAGCAACCAAAAGTCATTAATTTTCATTTAGAGCCAGCAATGAGTCACAGTGACCATTGGTAATGTGATTTGGGCATGTTTAGGATGCAATAAAGTTGACAACATTTATTTTATGCAAATAAGAATTGAACCAGTGAAGCTGAAGTGTGCAACTTTTGGATGTTAAAATATGCCCAGATTAATGTGCAGACACTGTGCAATACTGTGACACTTTCAAAACATTGATCGGTTTGTTTGAGAATCACATGGATTCAACCAATGAAGTGAGTTTGGGGGCGGGACTATCTGCATGTCCGGCCAATTGCAGGATGTTTAGGGAAACCTGTTTGAAAACAGTCATTGTTTTTGCAATTCAGTGTGGTGACAGAAAATAAGGAGTGATTAGTAGTGACGAAGCAACTAAAAGTCATTAATTTTCATTTAGAGCCAGCAATGAGTCACAGTGACCATTGGTAATGTGATTTGGGCATGTTTAGGATGTATGCTGTAAAAGAATCATGGAACTAGTCTTTTGGACGCATAATGCAATGAAAAAAAAAAAAAAAAAGCACATTCAAATAATTATGTGATTCACAATATCCTGCATTTTTGAGTGATGATGCAAATCTTTGCTTTAGAGTTTTGAATCCATTCATTGAAATGGACAGTTTGAAGAGATTCATGCAAAGGAATCAAACTTACACGTTGTTTTTGATACTGAAGAAGAATCATGATAGGAATCTTAAATGGACAAATTAATAGAATTGTGAGATTCACAATCTCAAGCATTTTTGAGCAATAATGCAAATGCATCTTTGTTTTAGAGACTTGAATTGATTCATTGATATGGACAGTCTGAAGAGATTCACAGAAATGAATCAAACTTAAATGCCGTTTTTGATTCTGAAGAATCATCATGAAACTACTCTGATGATGCAATCTTCATGAAACTTAATGAACAAATTACAAAAAGCGCATTAAAATAATTGTTTTACAATCACTGGAATTTTTGAGCAATGATGCAAATGCATCTTTGTTTTAGGATTTTTGAGTCGATTCATTGAAACGGACAATCTGAAGTGATCTATGGTAATGAATCAAACATAAATGCTGAAAGTCATTAATTTTCATTTAGAGCCAGCAATGAGTCACAGTGACCATTGGTAATGTGATTTGGGCATGTTTAGGATGTAATAAAGTTGACAACATTTATTTTATGCAAATAAGAAGTGAACCAGTGAACCAGGGTTATTACAGTTAACTAATTATAAAACCATAAAAAAAACTATTTAGTAATCAATTTAGTTTGACATGATGTAATAAAACAACTAAAACGTAAATAAAAACTGATAAAACTATATATATAATAATAAAAATGGCTAATAATGGCAAAAGCACAGGCCATATATATATTGAGTTATATATTTGAGCCATATATATATATATAATTTTTTTATATTTATATATATAAAACAAAAAGCGCATTAAAATAATTGTTTTACAATCACTGGAATTTTTGAGCAATGATGCAAATGCATCTTTGTTTTAGGATTTTTGAATCGATTCATTGAAACGGACAATCTGAAGTGATCTATGGTAATGAATCAAACATAAATGCTGTTTTTGATGAAACTACTCTGATGATGCAATCTTTTCTAGTTTGACAAAAAAAAAAGTGCATTAAAATAATTGCATGATTCAGAATCTTCGGCATTTTTAAAAGATGAAAAAAATGCTTTCTATGGTAATGAATCAAACATAAATGCTGTTTTTGATGAAACTACTCTGATGATGCAATCTTTTCTAGTTTGACTTAAAAAAAAGTGCATTAAAATAATTGCATGATTCAGAATCTTCGGCATTTTTAAAAGATGAAAAAAATGCTTTTTTGTTTTAGGGTTTTGAATCGATTCATTAAAGCGTACAGTTTGAAGTGAGTTATGAAAATGGATCAAACTTAAATGCTGTTTTTGATATTGAACAATCATTATCAAACTAGACTAAAAAAAAAAAAAAACACACATTTATATAATTTTTGATTCACAATCTCCAGCAAAATCATTGCAAAAATATAATGAATATTCAATATATAATCGCCCAGCCCTAGTGGCCATCCGGTGTCAGTGCAAGTGTGTGTTTTTCCACTCTCGTGATACTGGTCTTTGAAACATGGCATGTCGTGCACAACACCGAGGCTCACAATGCAGTTGAAGCATAAAAAAAAAAAATACAAGTTTAAGTTTAAAATCATGTAAAACAATCCTGCCCTGCCGATGACATCATTCAACTTCCTGTTCAAACCAAAGGATTCTGTACAACACATTTCAGGAAGGATCCTCCTGTCAGGTTTGTAAATACCTCAGTCCTCGCTCTGCCTTGAAATAATAAAGAAAAAACCATAGCACAAAATTGGACTCGAAACTAGATAGAACAAAATATCACGGGCGGGGAGAGAAAACGAAATAAAGAAGACCGCAAACGCTTTGGCAGAAGAGACGGGGAAAGGAATACACAATGAAAGGATGAAAGAAAAGATAAATTACAGGTGAGACGTGAAGAAAAGTGGTTTTCTCTTTCGCTCAGCATGGCCCGCCATCATACGGCACTCCTCCCATAGATTCGGGGCTGCAAGTTATTCGTTTTTTCCTCACAGAGGAAAGAAGCAAAGAAAAAAGGTGATCTTCTCATGAAAGTCACGTTTCACTGATTGTCCACGGAAAATTGCGCCGGCTTCCACCCGCCGAGGAGAGCGGGAAGCCTCAGCTCAGAGATATACAATCACAGCATATATGTATATATATATATATGAAGAGATCCTTTAAAGGAAAGGAGCTGAGAATCCATGTCAGGACCCGTGAGGTTGAATCCGTGTTTCAGGTGTGTGTGTGTGTGTGTGTGTGTGTGATGGTAAATACTACTCCAGGTTGGTCTGTCCGTCGTCTTGCGTGGTGACGTGCTCCTGCAGGCATCTCTTGCGTATGACGGGCAGCGGATGAGCCTCTGTGTTAAACACCCAGTCCTCCAGCGGCAGCAGGTCGTCGTCCGAGAACAGCAGGTACAGGTATCTGCGATCGCATACGGACGGGGTTAACAAAACTCACAAAAGTGTCAAAATATCAGCCTAAAAGCACAGCATTGCAATGCCAGTCTGCTTTGACACCGCATACTTTTCTACTAGACTAAACTGAATGTGAACGGATGCTGTCAAACTCCAAGAAATATATAAAAAGCACCATTTTGTCAATAAACTGTTCCATTAAAAAAAAAAAAAACGTATATATATAAATATATTAGTGGCTGTTATTTCATGTCAAGGTCAAACTTTACTTTGACATGAAATAACAGTAATAGTAAAAAAAAACAAAAAAAAACGTATATTTCTGAAATGGAACAGTTTATTGAATATAGAAACTATATATATATATATGTGTGTGTGTGTGTTTTAGTATCATATTGGATACATCAGGCTTTTATGGTTTTATGGCTCATATAGTATGAAGTAGTGAGAATATGGAGGATAAAACAGCTCAATTTTATCTGGGTTATTATAAGTAACTAAAACTGAAACTGAAACCATAAAAACTAAACTTTTGTTACTTGAAATAAAATAAACATTTACTAAAATAAAATAGAATAGAAAAAATACTTTTTTCAGCTAGTTGCAAAGGCAATATTTGTCATTTTAATTTAAAAACTTGATGTACTGAAATAACTCAAACTAAAAATGAAATAAAAATTAATAAAAAAATTGACCAAAAAAAGAAAAACCGCGACAACAAATTACAAAAAACACCCAACAAAATTATTAAAAATATAAAATTAAACAAAATATAAAAATGCAAACTGATATTAATAAAATATTCCTAAAATATTATTTAAAAAAATATTATATTATAATATTATAACATTAATACAAACATTAATAGTTTCTCAATGATAGTAAAATAACACTGAATTTTGTTCAGAGGCCCAAACTGAGCAGAAATATGCAATTTGGAGCAGATGCTGATATTTATATGGACAAAAAGTAAGATGAAATTCTGATGCTTGTAATGTAAATCAGTGAGATCTTTATAACAGTATAGAAGATACTTACATAAAATGATATAAATATCATTCATCACTCTGTATCTCCAATAATATGTCTTAGTGAAATGAGATTTAAATGCTTAGTTTGATGATCTAAACATACAATGCAATACAATGACGATTGAGAGATGAAGAAATAAACGTTCCTCAAAAGCCTGATGATCATATTTGAGACACTGATTTTTCTAAAAAATCATGTCTGGATAATCAAGTAAAGTTGCTTCAGTCCAGTAAATGTTTTACTAACAATATTTACTAACAATATCAAAGTTATTCTTACATTTACTTTATAAAAAACAGCAGAAAGACACGTGAAGCACGAGCTGAAGCTGGACGTTTGTACAATCACACTAAAAGAGCTTTTACTTGATGAATCAGACGACAGAAGGCATGGAGCTTGATCATGCTGATCATTTAGAGGTCTTAGAAATCTGAGTATCAAATATGAAAAAACAGGCTTTGTAGGGATAAAAGAAGTAAAGGAAGTCAATGGAAGGTATTAAATGGCTCAGATAATATGAAATGCAGCGCAAAAGTGATGTGACATGTGGCCAAGTATGGTGACCCATACTCGGAATTAGTGCTCTGCATTTATCCCATCCAAAGTGCACACACACAGAGCAGTGAACACACACACACCGTGAACACACACCCGGAGCAGTGGGCAGCCATTTTTGTTTGCTGCGGCGCCCGGCGAGCAGTTGGGGGTTCGGTGCCTTGCTCAAGGGCACCTCAGTCGTGGTATTGAAGGTGGAAGAGAGCGCTGTACATTCACTCCCCCCACCTACAATCCCTGCACGAGACTCGAACTCGCAACCTTTGGGTTACGAGTCCGACTCTCTAACCATTAGGCCACGACTTCCCCAAAGTCTTATGTTGTGGGGTTTTTGTGCCTTTTGGTTCTTGAAAGGAAGAAACGCCAAAAAGTATCATTAAAATCAAATTCATCTTTTTATTTCATCTTGCTTTGATCATCATGATTGTTCCTCCTGATGTTCTGCATTATGTGTAGAGCAGAATGCTACCGTGACTCATTATTAAACCTACAGATGCCAGATTCAGGAAGGTGCAGGAACAGGAACATGATAGTGAACTTACTTGAGAGTCTCGGACAGGAAGAAGCTCTGCTGCATGTTGTCGTGACTGACTGTGGAGGCGTACACGTCTCTGATCCCTGAGAAACCCGCGTCTACACGACAGTGCTTCTCTAACGCCTGTGAAAACATTTAATCACAATGTTTATAATTCTACTGTGCCAAGAAACAATATAGGTCATGTGACACTTCGTTATACAGTACCAGTAATCTTACATCAGTAGTTCTCAACAGCAAAGTTATTACAAATAATATAAAGCAACTAACTATATAATCATGCATGGCTAGGATGATAAAACATGAGGAGAAAAGTCATTCTAATTTTTCATACTTTTCAAATATTTAAATTTAATGCATTTTATGCATTTGGCAGACACTTTGACAGATTATCCAAAGCAACATTGCATTCATACTTTTATTCATTGAGCATGCTTTAAATTGATCAAAAATGAAAGTAAAGATATTTATAATGTTACAAATGATTCTCAATTTCAAATAAATGCTGTTCTTTTGAACTTTCTATTCATCTGTGAATCCTGAAAAATCTAATGTATCACAGTTTCCACAAAAATATTCAGCAGCACAACTGTTTTCAACATTGATAATAATCAGAAATGTTCCTTGAGCAGCAAATCAGCATATTAGAATGATTTCTGAAGATCATGTGACACTGAAGACTGGAGTAATGATGCTGAAAATACAGCTTTGCATCACAGAAATAAATGACAGTTTACAATATATTCACATAGAAAACAGCGATTTTAGATTATGATAATATTTCACAATTTTACAGGTTTTTTTTGAAAAAAAATACTTGAAGCAGAAGCGACCTGTTTGGTACAGTTTCTTGCTGGCAGAAGATACAAGCGATTTGTGAGACATCCTTTAAAACAGGAGAGCTGCTATTTCCGTCACTTAAAAGTTAGCTAGAAGATTAACCACTAAATTTGAGCGCTGAATAAAAGAAGAGCTGACATGGCAAATCAATGATGTATTAACCTCAAACAAAGGTAGACACCTAGACTATAATTAGGACTGTCTCGTGAGTTTGGTTTGGAGATGTATTTGACAAATCCATTTGCGTTCTCCTCCACCTCCTGCAGCCAGTAATTAACATGTCAGTCTGTTGGAGGAGAGCAGCACTTTAACATTGGCTTTATTTTAATGTAAGAGTCACAGCCGAGCGTTCAGTTACCAGAGCTAATGTGAGGAAGAGCCGCGAAAAACACCACAGATCCTCAACCGCACACTGCTTCATCAGATACACTGCAGAAACTTCCAGATCTGTCTGTCTGTCTGTCCGTCTATCTATCTATCTATCTATGTTTATCTGTCCATCTGTCTATCTGTCTATCTGTCTATCTATCTGTTCGTCCGTCCATCCATCCATCCATCTATCTATCTATCTATCTATCTATCTATCTATCTATCTATCTATCTATCTATCTATGTTTATCTGTCCATCCGTCTATCTGTCTATCTATCTATCTATCTATCTATCTATCTATACGTTCGTCTGTCCATCCATCCATCCATCTATCTAAGCCACTTATCATTTAAACTAATAGGAACTGTGCAGCATCACTCCATTGCATCTGAATCGACTCTTTAAAATGCTGAAAATGCATTCAAATACATGCTAAAATAAGATAAGAATCATTAATACCATTACAGTATTTATTAATCATTTGAATTTGTTTTTATTTTTATATTTTCCTTTTTAATTTTAGTTTAAGTTTTAGTCATTTTGTTGTGTTTGTGTCATTTTTATATTTTTTGTTAAAATTTTCCCTCAATTTTACAAATTTTAGTACTTAAAATAATGAAAATTAAAAATGTTAATTTAAATAATTTGAATTTTGTTTTTATATTTTCTGTTTTTATTCTAATTTTAGTTTACATTTAAGTAATTTTGTTTTTTCTTGTTGTTGTTGTTTTTTTATTTCTATTTACTTTTTATTTCCATTTTAGTTTTTGTAATTTTAGTACTTCAGTTAAACGAAAAGTATGTTGCATTTGCAACTAAATGAAATAAGATTTTTGTTTCATTTCATTTCAGTTATTTTTGTTTGTATTTATTTTTGTATTAAATTCATATTCATATTTCTATTTACATTTTATTTATTTTTATTTATGTTGTAATAATTTTAGTATTTAAACTAAATACAAATTTGAAACATTTGCTTGGAAACTAACAGAAATAAAAAAAGTTTGTTTTTATTTATTTATTTTATTTATTTCCGTTAATGCTTAGAACAATAAAAAAAATTATAGATTTAGTTTTAGTTAACGATAACAATGCTATGTCCTACAATTTATATTATTAAACTTAATTTACATATTAAGGAGACAGTACAAAGTATAACAATGATTTGATTTAAATTCATGTCACAGTGTTGTTATTGTCAACTAAAATAATAAAAATAATAATATATGTATGTATGTATGTTAGATGAAAGACTTAAAATTTCATTAAAAAAATTTAATGAAAATTAGAAATGTTTAATTGCAAACTAACTGAAATAAGTTTAATTTGAACTAACAATACTAAAATGTAAAAATAAATTCAAGCTATATAGAAATAAAAATATAATAATATAGAAATAAAAAATAATACAAATTGCAAAAGCATATAAATTTACTAAAACTAAACTGAAAATATAATAATAAAAGCTAATATAAATGGTCACACTTTAGTTTAAGGACTAATTCTGACTATATTAACTATGCCTTTTGCCTCAAACTCCTAATGTGTTGCTTATTAATAGTTAGTAAGGTAGTTGTTAAAGGGGTGGTTGATTGCGATTTCACTAAACAGCCAATATGCTAGAAATATGCATGCTAATAAACAACTAGTTAATAGGGAGAATTGGTCCTTAAAATACAGTGTTACCATATTAATAAATGATGTAACAGTATATAAATAATGTTAAAATAACACTGATCAAACGGAAGGGTGCTGCAGTTTAGTTGGTAAGTGATTTGACTCTTATAAAATAGCTGAAAGGCAGCTTCCCCAGAAACATCCCTTTGTCTTATCTTTCTCCTCATGCTTCGCTGGATAATCACAGCCTCAGACTGTTGCTTTCTCAGACAACAGAAGCAAACAGATGAGATGAAGCCTAACCTGCTTCAGAGCGCACAGTTCTTCACAGCGCTCTCATCAGGAGAATCCAAATGCTACAGATTTAGCAAACATCATGTTTGATCTCGTCTCTACATTTCTGACCTCACGTCTCTCTTAAAATAAAATCCAGAGCCGATGAACAATAGATGAATGAAACCTGCTGAGAACATGTCGGGTCAGATTTTATACCAAAATCAAAAGAGACAAATGAGGAATTATATATAGCATTATATATAACAAGAAAATGAAGCACAGATATTTTCACCCCCAAATTCTCATTTCCAATTCCAATTTCCGTATGAAAACAGTATTATAATTTAAATATTATTTCAATTTTGACGTATTTATACTTCATAGTATTTGTTGCACCATAACTAAACCTTAAAAATAAAGTAATGCTATATAGAAATGTAAGAAAAAAGTTTATAAAAATGACAAAAGCACATAACAAACTTACGAAAACTTAAACTAAACTGAAAATATAACCCAAGCTATATACATTGTGTATATATATATATATATATATATATAAACACTAAAAATGACAAAACACAACAAAATTACTAAAAATCTAAAAATAAAAGCATTAAAAAACTATAATGGTATCTCATAAAATAACACTGTCGTTTCATTATGTATGGATTACATTATCTACTGCAGTAGAAAAATTTACTGTATTAAAATAATGTGAATCTAATTTGAAAATAATGTGAATTAATTATGGTGAAAATTTGATGAGAAAAAATATTATATAATCGTAATGGTCCTAAAAACAGGATCATTTTTAATGCAGAATATCATTTCTTAATTTATTCCTTTTGATTTTGTAGTTAAATATGATCATGAGATTTATTTATATCTTCTTTTTTATTTTTATGCATCTGTATATGTGGCGTTGCACTTCAAGTCTATGGTATTTCAAAACTGTCTTATGTTTTTCTTTTATTAACATATTATTTTCATTATAATATGCCCCACGGTGTCGTGAAGCTGAAAAAAGCTGTTATATTAAACACGTTTGGAGAAACATCATGCTATAAATCGAGAAGTGTCATATCAGTGTTGACAATAAACGCTTCCCCGTGGGAAAGTTTCTCTCACCGTAACAGACCGATAATCACCAAAAAACCACCATACTACACTTGAACACACAGCTGCGCTGCGGAAAATACTGTTCCAGGCTGAAGTGGCATAATATTGCTAAAGAGACGGGGGATTGAGACAAAACAAAACAAAATCAGTATGCAAATTAAAATGTTTATTCAGACGAGAGTGTTTCTCCCGGACCGGGGCTGCTTGTAATTTTAGATTTTAGGGGCATAATGGGATACATTTGGGTTTGTTATGTTATGTTCTGCTTTGAAAGCATTGTGTTTTCATAAAGTTTGCTGGCGGTCATTGTGCACACAAACTACACACACGCTGTGTGTTTATGACCTCAGGTCTCTCCACGCTGTAAAAACACAAAGCTCAAAGCATCTGTTCAGCGGCGACTTTGTTTTATCTGCTAGTATTTACACCAGCTGAGCAATCAGCATGAGGGAGATTAAAGACTAACTAGTGCTTTTTCACTGCTTATAACCAGGGGTTAAATTGGGACTTGTTATGGGGGGGGCACATGTACATACACTGCCTACAAAATCTTACATCAACTGACAAACTGTAAAATATAACAAGTTGAGAGAGCTTGAATTAGTAAGAACGAGAATGGTGTAAAAAGGAAAATATGGCCTATATTGTACGAGGATAGTCCACTGATTAGAGCCCTATGAAATCCATTACTTGAAATAAAATAATCGTTAACTGAAGTAAAATAAAATATTAACAACAACAAGAAAAAACAAAATTACTTAAATGTAAACTAAAATTAGAATAAAAACAGAAAATATAAAAACAAAATTCAAATTATTTAAATTAACATTTTTAATTTTCATTATTTTAAGTACTAAAATTTGTAAAATTGAGGGAAAATTTTAACAAAAAATATAAAAATTACACAAACACAACAAAATGACTAAAACTTAAACTAAAATTAAAAAGGAAAATATAAAAATAAAAACAAATTCAAATGATTAATAAATACTGTAATGGTATTAATGATTCTTATCTTATTTTAGCATGTATTTGAATGCATTTTCAGCATTTTAAAGAGTCGATTCAGATGCAATGGAGTGATGCTGCACAGTTCCTATTAGTTTAAATGATAAGTGGCTTATCCTACACTAACTAACGCTGTGTTACTGTGTGAAATGTGACCCTGGAGCACAAACCAGTCGCCGATGCCAATCATCCCGCCGGAGAAACAGGCCAGATGCCCCATCTTATGGTCCAGGATGCCACCCCGCCACTCAGCCACGTACGTCAATCCACCCGGAGACTTCTGCACCAGGTTCGTCTCGATGGCCTGCAAACGCACAGGGAAAAAATCACTCTGATCAATGCAATGCGGCTGGAAAAAAACTGGTGTCGGATTTACTGTGAAACTATTTTCACTCAGAAATTGCTAACATATTTCACAAATAATTACAAAGAAACAGCAAGTAACACACTGAATTAAATTTGAATTTGTGAAGGAGAAAGACTTACAGTATTTTCGTGTAAAACATACTTTGTTTTATTTACAACTTCAAAAAAATAATCCGTTTTTCTGGAGTCAAATCACTTAATCACTGTAATATACTATACTGTATATTATATACTGTAAACATTTATATACTGTAATATTTATCAATATTTTAAATTAGCTGGCTGAGATTTTCAGTTTAGTTTTAGTAATTTAGCAAAAACAAACAAACAAGCAAACAAATACGTTTTTTGTAATTTTATGTGCTTTTGCCGTTTTTATTAGTTATTCATATTTCTATACAGCTTTGGTTTATTTTTATTACAGTTTTACTAATTTTAGTACTTCAACATACGTTGCTAAGGCAACATTTCTAATTTTCATTTGTTGTTTTTTTAAGCTTAAGTTTTTCCATTTAATATATTTTATTTTATTCTAGCTTCAATTAATGATTTTTAAACAAGTTTTAATAAAAATTGAATTTTTAGAAAGACAGAAATAGTATTTTCTTATAAATCATACTTTTTGATGTATTTACAACTTTAATAATAATAAAAAAAAATTCACTTACTAACTAAACTGCAACACCCTGCATTTAACATTATTTATATACTGTTATAGTATTATTAATATTTTAAATTAACTTTTATTATTAGATTCAGTTTGAGTAATTTTAGTACTTCAACTTATTTTAGTTAGTTGCCAAGCAAAGTTTTTCATCTAATATATTTTATTTTATTAGCTTCAATTCACTTTTTTTTTTTAGTTTTCATAAAATAGAAATTCTGAATATTTATATACTGTTATAGTATTATTAATATTTTAAATTAACTTTTATTATTAGATTCAGTTTGAGTAATTTTAGTACTTCAACTTATTTTAGTTAGTTGCCAAGCAAAGTTTTTCATCTAATATATTTTATTTTATTAGCTTCAATTCACTTTTTTTTTTAGTTTTCATAAAATAGAAATTCTGAAGAAACACTGAAATAGTATTTTGTTGTAAAACATACTTCTTGTTTTACTTACAACTTCAAAAAATAATCTTTTTTGTAAGTCAAATCACTTACTAAACTGTAACCCCCTCTTGTTTAACATTATTTATACATTATTTGTACACTTTTAAAGTATTAAATAATATTTTAAATTAGCTTTTATTATTATATTTTCAATTTAGTTTAAGTTTGTTTGTTTGTAAGTTTTTGCCATTTTTTTTCAGATTTCTATATAGCTCTAATTTTATTTTTATTTCTGCTTTAGTAATTTTAGCACTTCAACATATTTATTTTAGCTAGTTGCCCAGGCAACAATTATAATTTAAGTTTAGGTTTTTCATCTAATATTTATATTTATATTTAATTTCATTCCAGATTTACATCAATTAACGAAAACAATGTTTTTTAATAGTTTTAATCAAATATAAATTTTGAAGTAGAAATACAAATGTTTTTTTTTTCTTGTAAATCATACTTTTTGATTTATTTACAACTTCAAAAAATAATCTTTCTTGTAAGAGACAAATCATTTACTAACTAAACTGCAACACCCTCCATTTAACATTATTTGTATACCGTTATATTATTTATTACAATTTTAAATTAGCTTTTATTTACATTTTTTTCAATTTAGTGTAATTTTTAGTAATTTTATCATGTGCTTTTGCAATTTTTCTAATTAATTACTTTTAGTTTTAGTAATTCAATTTTAGTAATTTTAGCACTTTAACTTATTATTTTAGTAAGCTGCCAAGGCAACATTTCAATTTTCATTAAATTTTTCTATTTTATTTCAGCTTTACTTCAATTAATTAATACTTTTTAATAAATTAATTAATACTTTTTAAAAATTTCTAAAGAGACATTTTGAAGTGCAAAGACTGACATTTTTTTATTTTTTGTAAAACATACTTTGTTTTATTTTCAACTTCAAAAAAAATGATCCTTTACAGTGTAGTGGTGAATTTCAGCTACCAGCTCTTTCTGAAAAGCATATTTGAGTGATGGAGCATTAGATTTTCATGCACGCTGAAGATAATGCAGCTATTAATCGCAGCCGAACGCGCTTGCTATGAGAAACAGAAGGATGGACGTGTTTTGTGCGAGAGTGAAGAAACATCCATTCGATTTGTAAAGTGCTTTGAAATCAAGGCGACGCTGGATTTCAATAAAGCACATATAAAAGCAGGACGGTGTGCACACATTGCTGTAGAAGTCGACGTTTATGCATGGAATGTTTTATGTATAATATAAGACAGTGTGCAGCGTGGAGAATTGAAGTCAAGCCTCACTGAGATTCTATCGGGATTTTGAGACGTGAAGGTGTATAAATCTGCCAAAGACTTTACGAGAAAACATCTCAGAGTCAGAGTCTCTTCTCCTGCGTTTTTATGGTTTCAGCTCTTTAGAGAAGCAGAAAACAGCGTAAGCCATCATGACGATCAATAGCGAATGACTCATCGTTTGCTTTTGCTCTGTGAGCCCACACAAAACTCGTTCAGATGCTTTTTCTTTGCTTGCATCACCAGTTTTCTGCATTTTTGCATCATCAAATGAAAACAACCCACTTAAAGTCAACGTGAAATCAGAATCAGAGCAAATGCATGACTATCGAGACAAACATCAAACATTATATGGGCTGCAAACATTTCACATCAACTTATTAACTCACTCACACTAATCAAAAGTATTGCACAAAGGACTGGATATTTGATAACATGTTTGATGTTTTAAAATTAGGCTGATGAAACTGGCCTCTTCTGATTATAAATGTAATTAATATCTTGGCAGATCTCATTCTTCAAGGGAAACATTGTGTAATGAAAACGCTAATATGCTAATTAAGTGAGAATAAGTGAGAAAGTGTTCGCTCTCTCTGTTATATTTCTCCCCTCGGATCATTATGAGCGCGAGGTGAATCTAATCTTAAACTAATCTAATCAAGCTTAAATTAAAGCGTGCAATCTATTTTACACGCTTACCGCCGGTACAGACTCTCATTTCTATTTCTTAATTTTTTACTGAACATACTGAAGACCAGAAATAGCATGTGCAACTAAATTGCAAGAAAATTAAATAGCACAAGCATACAATAAATAGTGTTTTGGCGATGTTTGCGAACCTCCATGGCGCTGTAGTACATCTTCTGGGCCTCCTGATCCGTCTTCTCTGACATCAGGTAGGATTTGATCAGGTACTCGTAGAAACTGTCCCCAAGACCACCGATAGACACGTGATCTGAGAAAACCAGAGGGAAACCATGTCTACAACTAACTCTGAATCACACACATCACATTAACCACAAGAAAACATGTGCAGGACCTATTTGACCT
>NW_015664185.1:111410-112525 GCF_001515625.1 Sinocyclocheilus rhinocerous | reverse complement strand
ACTCCAGCGTGAGATGTCCTACAGGTCTGGGCTGTGTTTCTCAAAAGCATCGTGAGCTGTAAGTTGATTGGTGGCAATAGTTCAACGGTCTACTTAGGGTTACGATGCTTTTGGGAAACACAGCCCTGGTGTGTTAAATTCGTTAATATATATATATATTTTCATTTTTTATTGCACCTTTACCAACCACTGGGTGGATTTTTATCATTTTAGGGTGGTTGTGTACACACTGCCAACACATATTTCAGTTCAAACTACTTGTAAAAGTGCATATAGCATTATAAGACCTCTTTAAATAAAAAGTTGCCAGCCACCACCAGCATTTTTGATCATTTTCACTAAGATTTCATGGCCTCCAAAATATTTTGTTGTATGAATATCGGAGCATACAATACATCAAAATAAAGAACAGAGCCTCTACATTTAAACATAAAAAAAAATCAGTTTTATTCTAGCTTCAAGTGTTCTTTTTTTGTCAACACTTAAATGTAGGTAAGCTACATAAAAAAAAGCAACATTTTGATCAAAAAGCATTTTTAGCAAAGACTACATTCTGGATCATATTCAGTTCTATGATCAAAGCATGGATGCAGTAGATCGCTTCCATCAACACCCCGAAAGCTTCACAGTCCTTTACCACTTCCGGGATCGACATTTCACTCGCTAACATTAGCAAGTTTTCATTTATATGCTGTTTATAGTTGATTATTGCATTATTTTTCATATGCATCTGCTTACATATGCTCGTTTCTGCATCTTCCTCGCCTGTGTTTTTGATCGGGAGATTCTGGACTCATTCAGGAGATGTGTAATAGCGCCCCCGAGCGTATACCAGTGAAAACACAGAAACCAGGAAAAATTCTGTGTTTGGCAGGGAAGGAGTTAATATTTACAAGTAAATCCACAATTGTGACCATGGAGCACAAAACTGGTCAATTTTTTTAAATGGATGAATAAATAAGCTTTCCATTGATGTATGGTTTGTTAGGATAGGACAATATGTGGCCGAGATACAGCTATTTGAAAATCTGGAATCTGAGGGTGCAAAAAAATTTAAATATTGAGAAAATTGCCTTTAAAGTTGTCCAAATGAAGTCCTTAGCAATGCATATTAC
>NW_015664185.1:101082-111298 GCF_001515625.1 Sinocyclocheilus rhinocerous | reverse complement strand
ATATGTGACCCTGGATCACAAAACCAGTCATAAGGGTCAATTTTTTTAAACTGAAATTTATACATCATCTGAAAGTTGAACAAATAAGCTTTGTTCAAATAATCCATTGATGTATGGTTTGTTATGATAGGACAATATTTGGTCGAGATACAACTATTTTAAAATCTGGAATCTGAGGGTGCAAAAAAATTTAAATATTGAGAAAATTGCCTTTAAAGTTGTCCAAATGAAGTCCTTAGCAATGCATATTACTAATGATACTAAATTTTTGATATATTTACGGTAAGAAATTTACAAAATATCTTCATGGAACATGATCTTTACTTAATATCCTAATGATTTATAGCATAAAAGAAAAATTAATCATTCTGACCAATGTATTGTTGGCTATTGCTACAAATATACCCCAGCGACTTAACACTGCTTTTGTGCTCCAGGGTCACATATTATGTCTAGGCTAGTTTCTGACCCTACATCTAGTTTTGAAGTCCATTGATACTGATGATCTCAGTAGGTTTCATGAAATTCATCCTGTTTATCTCTGAACCAGAAGCATAAGCAAATGCTTTCTATTGATATGCACACGCTTCATTGTGTTCGGTTCACGGATGATCCGGGTACTATAATCGGAATCAACACACACAATGGCTGGGATGTTGGTATCCGCCCTTCGCTCTGTTGACGCTCTCATCACTATCGCTGACACTCATTAGCCGTTCCCATGCTGCACCAATTAGCGCTGCAGTCGCAGATTACATTCAGGCCGTTCAAGAAGAAAAAAATGTTTCTCCTGTTTTTCAGGTGAATCTGAAAGATTCAATTTCCAAAAGGTAATGGGATTTATTATCATTTTAATAACTCTTGGCTGTGGGCTCATGTCCCTGCTTGACAGGAGAGCTGCGCTGGCTCAATCGATGTCATGCATGCCAGAATAATTGCATTGTGAAGCTCAAAGACGGCGCTTGTGAGAGCCGCTCTCATGACCCGGAGCAGAGCAGAAATGAAGAACCAAATAATAACTAAATAAATGTATTTACACCACCAGTCCAAAGTTTTAACGTCCACCAGTGAATTTATGCTCTTCACGAAACTAATTCTATTTCAGTCTGCTTAAAGTATAGAAAGCAGCTTTGAAGACAATTATAAAATGAACGTGCGAAACACAACGAAATAATACATCTTTACATGATGTTTTTTAATCTGTTCGTCACTGGGATTCATTTTGTTTTGCAAACTTTATGAGGATGGAAAAGCATCTGACATTAAACCAAAAAATGATTTCACACTCTTGTGTTGTTTAAGCATATTGTCCCAGATGTGCACAGACCGTGCGATTCTAGAAACACATTTGAATATTTGGAAATATTTGTGTTTCCAGAGTCTCAAAGATTAAAGGTTTTAGTGTTGACTGATGGGAAGGCCCACATACATATATTATTATATGAGCCGTCATTAGCAAAATGATATCATCTTTCACACCTTGCACTTTTATGTATTAAATATTTTGGCTATTTTGATAACGCGGTCATTAAATTCACCTCAAATTTGCATTCAATTTATTTAGCATGTTTTTGCTGGTACAAATGTACTAATCTTGTATTGCTCAAAAGCATCTGCTAAATGTAAATGTATCTGAAACCACTGAGATGTTACTTACGCTGTACCCAGTTGCCACTGACGGGACTCAGGAAGTTAGGATACAGGCCGTGAGGCTTCTCGATTTTGTTCAGCAGCTTTCGGATGTTCATCACCTAAAGAAAAACACAAAATCACACGGTTCATTCACAGCCCGTATCCCGTCCTCTCAGAGTAAATCAGCAGGACGTAAACGACTCTTGCCTTCTCAGTGAACACGGGGTTTCTGGACAGTTCGGACAGGTGAACGAACTCCAGGTGCAGCGTACCGAACTCGGCCAGGATGCTGCTTCCAGCCGAAGCCCAGCCCCAACTCCAGCTGGTGCCACTGCAACAGAGAGCAGAGCAGCACCGTGAACACCGCCACCCACCACAGACCACACCGCAGCTAACTGGAGCCATGGCAACACCGCACCAAACAGAGCGTGCAGAGCGGATGCCAGGGCGTTGATTATTCACTGTGCAAACAGTTTAACACAGACGTGCTAAAAGCCTTCGCTTCATCCCACGTGAGAGTGTTACACAATGCCAAATCCATAATGATGCCATTAATGATTCTACTGAAGAACAACCATAAAAATACAGGTTTAAAATATTATTTTTTGCACCTAGGAACATGGTTTGCATAAAAAAATCCAAAGAAGTTTTCTACCGTAAAGGTTACACAGATTTGACCTGCATACCAGCAAAAGATGCATTTACACAGGAAACAATTATCATCAAGCCAGCAACAAAAACTAACATGCATTCATTTAAGGTGTTAAATATGCATTGGTGAAAAATGCAATATTTTTTCTTAATCGTCGTTAAAATAAGACAAACAGCAAAACCGCACAAGATAATATTCATTATTAGTGTTCATGGAAAATATGTTTGGAATGGATTTCAGTTTATTTTCCTTCCTCCTCTGGAATTGTTTATTTGTACTGTGAAACAAGACCGAAATATTTTTGTAGTGTATTTGTCTGTATCAGAGTTATTTTAGATACTATTATAGTTTTTATTTTAATTTTAAAGTTTGTCATTTCATTGTGCATTTTTGTCATCTTGATAGTTTTTTTTTCCAATATATGTATGTCTTTACATACATAAAGACCCCCCCCCCACCCAGTTATAGATATTTTATTACATTAAGTAAAAATAAAATGAGAAATGTTTAGTTAACTATAATATCTCTGGTCTATATGCAACAAAATATACTGAGGTTTAAGCAACAAAGTTTTGCTTCTTGTGCAAATTGATCTTTAGAGGATTTTTAGATATTTTTACTGGAAAACAAAACAAAAATACTGATTAAAAATATACATTTGTAGTGTATTTGTTGGTGTGCATGAAAATAGGAGATTTATGCTACCAATTTTTGCTTCACGTGCAAATTGATCTTTTGAGGATGTTATTTTCACTCAAAAAAAGACAAAAATACTGATTAAAAATGTTTTTTCTGGTGTATTTATCTGTATGCAACTATGTAAATATTTTAAGAGCAGTTTGAAAAGTACTTCCAAAGCACTTTATCCTTTGTTTTGATTAAATATCATTAAAATTCCATCTGTTGTTCAAAACGGAGGCGTTTCTGCTCTTGTTTACGCTGCAGGTCTCACCCCTGCTGAATGGTAAAAATAAACTGAAGAGAGAAACATGGAAAGAGAGAGAATGAACTCTGAAATGAACCGCTCCAGATTTGGGGCTTCGGGATTCGTTCGGTGAAACTGTGGAACTAATTCACAAGATTATTTGTGTCTGCTTCTTATTGTGAGAGCGTGCCGCGCCCCGCTTCCCTTCTGAAGGAACGATCAATAGCGCCGATGTCTCGGGAGGAAGAGGAAAGTGAGAAAACTTTCGTCGGAAAAATTAACCGAAACCGGCACAAAACAGCTAACTGTTTGTTAAACAAAAGGCAGATAGAGTTCACTGGTGGGAGAAATGACTTAAAGCCCATTTAAGTTCAGTGCCATCCTGACTAACCTGAGCACCACACCGGAGCCCTCTGTCTCCCAGCCCATCTGTAGGTGCGTGAGAATCAGTTAATTAAATTTGCCTGCAGCTGTCAGAGCGAGCTGGTGGGCTAATGGAAGCCAGGTGGGCGGCAGGAGTGCCAGAAAGCGTCTCTTTCTCTCAGAAAGCAAAAAACAATATTTGAGACATATGGCTTTGTGAATGGATACGTCATGCCAGCAGACGGGACGCTAGGAGCTGCGTCAGATGCTCACCTGCCCAGGTTAATGACTCCTCTGGGAATGCCGGTGGGCGTGTTGAAGGCGGGTAACAACTTCTCGCCCAGTTCCATCACCTTCTGCTTAAATATCTGAAAGACAAAACAGAAGAGCATAGCGCTAACTAGTCCTGCAATGTAGCATACACATCTATAAAGGTGTTTCTTCACAATCATGCATGCACACGCTTCCTCAACGCTCATAATCTACACGTTTGCAGCGCTTTCCTCCAATGCAATCCATTTATAATGTAAGTCAGGTTTCTTGCACCAAAAACAGTCAGGTACATGGGTTCAATGCATCGACTGATAAAAATTCTTCATCTATATTCAACAAGGATGCATTAAATTAATCAAAAGTGGCAGTAAAGACTCATTGAACTTTCTATTGATCAAAGAATCCTGAAAAATCAAATGTATCACTTTCCACAAAAATATTGGGCAGCACAACTGTTTTCAACATTGCTAATAATCAGAAATGTTTCTTGAGCAGCAAATCAGCATATTAGAATAATTTCTGAAGATCATGTGACACTGAAGACTGGAGTAATGATGCTGAAAATACAGCTTTGATCACAGAAATAAATTACATTTGAACAGATATTCACATAGAAAACAGCTATTTTAAATTGTAAAAATATTTCACTATTTTACCATTTTTACTGTATTTTTGATCGAATAATTGCAGCTTTGTTGAGCATAAAAGACCACAAACCATTGACAAACATTTCAAATATACTGTTGTTGCATGACTTCAGCATATTGCATATTACAGAGTCCAATTATCAGAATAATAAAATACATAATGGATATTTAACAGTTACAAACCAATAATAATCATTAAATAAGAAGGAAGAAAATTATTTTGGCTGTCTGAAGTGCAGAAAACTTGCACTAGAGCTTATTGTCAGTTTATATTTCATGTCCAACTGCAATACTTCCCAAATAAACCCAAAATGGACTTTCAAAACTTCTTGAACCCAAAGACAAACCAGTTTAACATCCATTAAGCGCAGCAGCTTCTGTGGCAAGGTCATCTTCAAAAGTGAATGAAACTCGACATTGTGCAGCAGAATGAAACCGAGTGCAGAACATTGAGACTTCAAGACGTATTCTAACGCTTATGATGCAATAACACACAAAGATGGCTGGAAATACGGTTGGCGACAGAGATATTTCTCTCCAAGCTCTTTTTAGTGCTGCTTGCTAAGGCAAGCATCACTATTATTGCTATTATTTAGGTTGAGGGATTTGAACGAACTTCTAAATCCAAGTATTAAACTTTAGAGTGTAACTTGTCCCATATCAGACTTATGATTTTCACCTGGTGGGCAACAAAACGGTTGTAAAATAGACTTCTATTGAAGGAGGCACCAGACCTGAATATCACTTGATACAGTAAAAGCACATAGCAACCACTCAGAATACCTTAGCAACGGAACAGGAACATCCTGGCAACCACGATAACACCTTAGCAACATGGTGGCAACTCATCAAGGTACAAGAAACAATGATGTTCAGAGTTGTTAATGAGTTTGCAGTCTGTACTAAATATGAGGCAATAATTCAACTGTGTACCACAAAATAATGACAGAAATCTGCTTTACATTGAGTTGTATTTATATAAACAAATACACAGTGAGATAGGATTCACAAACAAATGACTCTTAGCTGTTTCTTTTCAGTGAATCAAAGCAATCACATATAATAATATACATACATATATATATATATATATGGAGAGAAACATTATACACACACGTTTTCTTCCTTATCCTAAAAACAAGTTTGAGTTTGTGGATGTCCACTGAGAGCAGAGTTTGTGTCACCAGCAGAAGGTCAAACTTCAGCCTCCTCAGAAGCACTGGGCTCTAGAGAGACATGCGGTGGACTCTGCTATAACGGGGGCAGCACATCTCCTGCTTAATGCATTTGTGCAGCGCGAAACGAGGGCTGAGATGAGAAGGACCGGAGAAGAGCAACCTGATTGGCCCCCTGCACTCGTGTCAGAGAGATCACTAATGACCCATAGCTGGAGACACCGACTCCATCAGAATCCCATCTGTGAGGCTTCACCTGCCAGAGTATGACAGTGCCACCAAAAATGAAACTTCTGTCATTATTTCCTCACCCTCATGTCGTTCCAGATGCATGCATTTCTTTCTTCCATGAAGCACAAAATGAGATGTTTTGAAGGATGTTTATAAAATAAAGTCGAAATGAATTGGATGCTTTAAGGCTCCAAAATGATAATAAAGCATCATAAAAGTAATGCTTATGACTTATGCAATACACTGAAAAAAAATTGGTTAAGGATTTACTTTGAAACTATTTTCACTTAGGAATGGCTAATACATTTCACAAATAATGACAAAGAAATGTCAAGTAACATTGAATTAAACGTTAAAATTTAAGTTGAAAGACTGAAATAGTATTTTCTTGTAAAACATACTCTAATAATCTTACTTATGCTTTATTTACAACTTTGACAAATACTTTTTTTTTTCAGTGTACATTAACCATCTGGTGCTCTTCAGTCATTTTTGAACGATTAAAATTTATTTATTTATTTTTTTAGAATTTTTTTACTTCATCGGAATCGTATGAAACTTGGCAAACTTTTTGGCACTTGATATGTGGACAAAATAAATAAATAAACAAACAAATAAATAAATATCTTGATTTATTTGAAAAGGTTAAACGGTCCTGAAAAAAATAGTCACACTTGCTCTACTCGCAGTCAAAAATGAGTGCATTGGAAATGAATGTGAAAACAATTTCACCTAGTGGAAATATTTGGTACCGCGCCAAAAGAAAATCTTCCTGAAAGCTCATTTTTTGAGATGTCAAACTTAAATTCGAAACACAACTTTTTTAGTTTTAGAGTAAAACATGCTTTGGAAAATATATATTTCATATGACATTTGAAAATAGTATTTTTGTGCATGTTTCATAACAATAAACTTAAACCTCTATAACTTTTTACTTTAACTTTTTTCATTTCAGAAGTAATCTGTCAAGTGTCTTCTTTAAGAAGAGATCAAACATAAGAGTGTTTCAAAAGCATTGAAGATTTACGACAGTTTAAGTTGGAAATTTCATTTTTTTAGGTCTATGCTCAAAAAATGGTTAAAAGGTAATAAATGGATTATAAGCACTGCATAAATATAATTTAGTACCATAAAATCCCTTAAAAATACAAAATATTAAATTAAAAAAAATCATAGAATGCATAGTACATTAATGTAATTGAAACAATTAAAAAAAGGTAATTTTTTGACCACCACACAAGAAGCACCAGAGGGTTACAAATCTAAAGCCTTCAGACAGAACTTAACGTGTAATTAAAAGTAAATACTTATTTTCATGGCTTCAATTTCTATATGTTCCTCAGACAAAGTTACTGTATGAGTTCAGAAGACTTGGAATATAATTCATACATTATATGGACTACTATTATGGTGTGTTTATGGTGCATTTTGGTCATTTTTGGAGTAAAAAACTGAGTAATGTGAGAAGAAGTGTACGTAAATAATGACAGAAAATGCATTCTGGGCAAACTATTCCTTTGATTGTCATGGTATCTGACAGAAGGATCCTGATTGTCATGGGACATTTGCAGTATTGATCCAGGATGGCAGCAGACAGCGCGAACATTTCACTTTCAGTCTGAACACAAAAAAGCCCATTATTCTCTCTATCCAATTGCAAAAGAAAAACAGGCATGGGCAAAGAAACTCCAGCCTGGAGTTAATATTTAATTTTCATCTGAGGAAACATGCTCAGGAGGAAGGGCAGCTCTCAGGTCATCTGTACGCGCGTGACCTTTGACCTCTCATCATCAGCATCTCCTCAATTCGCTGTACAGCAGCAGAGACATTTTCAGCTTAATTACAGGATGCTTACGCACATCTCTGCAGCTGGGAATGAATTTTTAAAAGCCATTTATTGTTGAATAACATCAGATTGAAGGCTTCACCTCCAGAAAACAAACAGTGGTGGAGGATAAAGCTCCCACGAGGAATGACTGATGCAGTTGAATAAATGCACAGGACTCTGGGACGTCGTTTAGACGCTGCTGCGCATATAATGCTGCGGAGAATACAAAGACAGAAGCAGCTTTTGTGAAACGTCCACACGTTAATGATGTGGATAAAAGAAAATGGAAAACGCATCAAATAGAGTTGTGTATGGAGTGCTGACTTTGGTAATCAAAAACAACGATTGCTCTCTGACTTTATCAAGAGTTCATTTAAAAGCAATTCAGGTTATCAGTACAGGAGACAAGACAGAGACAACGCATTAATGCTGGTGAAAACTTGGGCTTGGGTTATTTCAACAAGCTCCTCACAGAATATAAGAAATATTACAAATAAAAGAAACATTTCTATGACTTGACATATTAATATAACTGTTAATATTTTAATAATAATAATAATAATAATAATTATTATTATTATTATTAATTATAATAGTTAATATCAGGCATTACATAATAATAATAATAATAATAATATTAATAATGTGATATTCACGGTTAATAATATTAATATTGTAATTTTTTTTGGCTTGGGTTATTTTAACAGGATCCTCACAGAAAATTGCAGTATTATTGTTAAGAATATATAAGAAATATTATATACTGTATAAAAGAAACATTTCTATGACCTGACACAGAATAATATAACTGTTAATATTTTAATAATAATAATTATTATTATTATGATTATCAATAATAATAGTTAACATCAGGCATTCAGGCATTACATAATAATAATAATAATAATAATACAAATTTTTTTTGGCTTGGGTTATTTTAACAGGATCCTCACAGAAAATTGCAGTATTATTGTTAAGAATAATATATTAATGGATAATTATGATTATTTATAAGTTTCTTCTATGGCATGATACTATCAAAGCCTTGATTTTAGTTAAGTTTCAGTTATTGATATTGACAATACTGATGTTGTGCTAATGAAGCTCTATTATGGACTCCACATGAACCTGTCGTATAAGGTCTGCTTGAAGTTTGAGCAGTAAAACATCACACCTTTTCCCATCATCCCCTTCTAGCAGAGATACATCCAGTGCATTTCACTTCCACCTTCCCTCACACGGCCGTCTGTCGGATGCTTTCACGACAGCTCTTTTAACAAGGCTGCAAAAAGGCTGGAGTCAGGCAGACTGTCAGCTTCGATTTCTGAGATTTAGCAAACAGCATGAAGCGTCTGCTGTGACTCTCAGCGCTGACTGAAGCTCAGACGAGCCTCGACATGAGCATTCAGCTGCACTAGAAGTCATGACAATCTTCAGGAATTTTCACTGTCAACTGTCATTAAAACGTAATTTATGGAAGTTATTTATTATTAACATATACTGCACATATATGCAAAATGTGCATAATTATGAAAGCATGAGCAAACTGCTGTTTTCAAAAATATTAGATAGACTATAGCTTGCAAACTTTCAAAAATTATTTCATGTCAACTACCCAATTATTACTTAAAAAAAAATAAACAGTGTTTGCGCTGAAAAATTACTATATATATATATATATATATATATATATATATATAAACATCTTTAAAGAATAAAAAAATTGCATTCAATATTAAGAAAATGTATAATAATAATATATCAATGGGTTAGAGTGTGATATAAAAAATAATACATATGTATTAATTATATATTATAATATACAATACAATATCAATATTTTTCACAGTACAATAAACATCCTTAAAAACAATATCAATTTACTGAAGAAAAATGATTTTAGAAATAAATTAATATTAATAATAACAATAACAACAACAGTTAAAGGGGTTATAGTGTGATATATATAAATAAAACACATAAATTAAGTATAAATTATTATATATAATAAAATATTAATATTTTACATTATTGAAACTATTGAACTATTAAACTTTTGAAAACCATATTTTCCTCATGCTTTCATAATAAGTATGCCGATTTTCTAGCTTTAAAGGCAGGGTATGTGATTTTTCAAAAACACTTTAGAAAACTGATTTGGGCCGAAAAGCAAAACAAACTTGTAGCCAATCAGCAATAAGGGCCGTGTCTACTCGTGATGTGGAGGAGAGCGGGTTCAGTGCATGGGACGGACATTAGCCGAGCCGAGCGACAGAAAGATAGAGATGGCGGATAAAAAACAAAAGAGGAAAACGTCTGCGGAACGATAAGGCAAGAAGTAGGACCCGTGTAAATATCGGATCAGCTTTCCAGCGCTGGAGAGAACTCAAGGAGCGGAGGCCTGCGATCGGACGCCGAGGTTGCTTTGTTTCTTCTCAATAGGTGAGTAACACCGGGTCTACAACTTCTAAAGTCTGCCTACACTGGACG
>NW_015664185.1:91349-101001 GCF_001515625.1 Sinocyclocheilus rhinocerous | reverse complement strand
AATATTGGTTTTGCTTTGTTTCACAGAACTAATCGCCTGGGTTGCGTACGTATATGTGGGGCGGAGCTATCAAAATAGGGGCAAGACCCTTTTGGGGTAGGGGCGTGTTTGTTTTGGTGATTTCAGATATCAACATTGGCTACCAGAAATCACTTACTCTGCCTTTAAGCATAAACCTCTCATTTTGGTTATGCTCCAAACTAGAATAAAAACAATTTGCCAAAAACAAACTTAATTCAAAACACGTTAATATCTCATGCAATACTTCTTCTCCAGTAAACTGATCTTGTTTTTAAGGATGTTTAGAAATATTTTCTGGGGAAAAAATGACAAAAATATAATTTTTTTTGCACTAACAGTGGCCTTTAGCTGTGGCACGTCTCCTCCGGCGGCTCTAATTGGCGCTCTGCTTCAGTGGAGAAGCTCTCAGACGCGGTTACGGAAAAAGAGCACCAAAAATCCACCCGAGTGGAATTCCTGAGGGACGATGGCTTGGCTTTTCCATGGAGAGACGCACTAGAGTACAGAGTGAAGGAAATGCCAGCGTTGTTGTGAGCTGCTGATGTGTAATTATGGTTGCTGTATTACAGGCGCGCGACACGACAGAGCTGGTAAAGCCTCGGGGAGCCGTTCTGATGACTACAGCACATAAGCCTCAGACGCACATTACCCATCAGCCTCTTAAGCTCGCCAGGGCCAAATGTCTGTGGTTTACTCAACAAAGACGTGGAAAAAAAAAAGAGAGAAAAGTGACTGGAACAAATAACAAGACAGGAAATAGGAGTGAAATGTTATTTTTGAGGTTTAAAGGAACACTCCACAATTATTAAATGATTATATTACAATTATAATAAATATATTGTACATATTATAATATAAAATATAAATATAAAAATACATTGTGTATATATACACACACCAAATATATAAGATATATAAATATACTGAACAAAAAATAAATAAAAATATATATAAAAAAAATATATAGCTTGTTTTTCATTAAAAAAATCGCTTTCTCATTATTGTAATGCATAAGAAAATTCAAACATTTTTTAAAATCTGACCAAAGTCTGATCAAATAAAATCACTTCCCATATGGTTTATGCTTCAAACAAATATATGCCAGTGCGATAAGACAAAACACACTCCAGATGCGTTCTCTGACAACAGCACTGAGGTTTAAGGATATTTCGAGCATTATTTCTGCAGTGCAGGAGCTGATAAATCGTAATTGCAGCTCTAGATCCAGTAAAACATTTATCAAGCTCCACCTGATGTTCTGACCGACTCCTCAGGACTGCATCAGGTTTATTATTGCAGATGGTTGCGTTGTAAAGCGGCGGGGCTGTGTGTGGTGAACGAAGCAGATATCACGCAGGTGACGCGTGGCTTTGATGTAGCAGCAGAACAAAGCCACCTCGCCACACGGATCCATCCGCCGCCTGTTTACCAGCTTGTACATCTCGAGTCTTTGTTCTCGGTGACGTTCGGTCTCAACATGCGGTGCATTATTCATGACGTTACGTGACAGCTGAAACTTTATTTCAGCGCTCAAGAACAGAATCAGTTAAATTGGACAAACCCCCCCCCAGAAAGTCAGATATAGACTGGTTCTGCTATTTATGTGTCTTTTCCTGTGATCATATTACAGAGGATCTCTTGCGTATTACACCGAGAAAAACATCAGCGGGACCGTAACAGATCCTTTCCACCTAATTAGCTCTGCATCTTGAGAGCTACACGATGCTCCTCCAGCATGCGTTAGATGAGAGATTTTAATGACTGACACACACAGTAACTATAAATCAGAGCAGACGATAGGGTGAATCACACCAAATCTGTTTCTTCTTTTAATGAATGTAAAAACACATCAAGAACATGTCCAGGTCATATTTCACTTGAAAATCAAAAGAAAAAAAAAAACAAGAAGATTTTTCTTTTGAAATAAAAATAATATTTTCTGGAATATAAATTTAATTAAAAAAAATTTTTTAAGAAAATTAAGCCTGTTTTAGCCCATTTCTCATTATATTAATGCATAAGAAAATTCTGACATTTAAAAAAAATTAAGTATTCATATATCACTTCAGTAATTGTTGCACTGCATTTAATGTATGCTGATATATATATATATATATATATATATACACAAGGAAATAGGAAATATAATAGGAAATGTAAGACAATATCCGATACATAACTATGGTGGGTATGATGTTTTAAAAATTATAAAAAAAAATAAATAAAATGATTATGTTATACAATTAAATATATTTTTGAGTGACCCTATGCATTTTTGTGTGAATACTGTCATTTTCGAGTGACTAATCTACTTTCCAAGAGTTTCCAGCCAGAATACAGGACAGTCAGTTCAGCTGAAGTGAAGCAGTGCTCCTCCGATAAACGAGCGTTTCAGCGCCTTCACGTTTCTATCGCTCGACTGAAAAAGAAGAAAACCTGTACAAACTTAGTTGTTTGAAGATTTTTCACTATCTTTCAGAATGAATGAATGGATGACACAGTTTGAACCAAATCTGTTTCTTCTTTTAATGAATGTAAAAACACATCAAGAACATGTCCAGGTCATATTTCACTTGAAAATCAAAAGAAAAAAAAAAACAAGAAGATTTTTCTTTTGAAATAAAAATAATATTTTCTGGAATATAAATTTAATTAAAAAAAATTTTTTAAGAAAATTAAGCCTGTTTTAGCCCATTTCTCATTATATTAATGCATAAGAAAATTCTGACATTTAAAAAAAATTAAGTATTCATATATCACTTCAGTAATTGTTGCACTGCATTTAATGTATGCTGATATATATATATATATATATATATATATATATATATCTTTTACTGCACTTCGTTATTCTTCTAGTTATTTACCTATAGCGTAAATATTGTGCATTCACTGAAAATAGTTTATAGCTATAAGGATAGGATAGCCATAAGGGTGTGGATGCTTGTTGGAGAAGTGAATAACATGATTATTTGGACTGCATTTCTGGGATTCAAATTACTGTAGGTAAAATAATTAAAATTCTAATTCTAAAAGCATATGCAATGAACTTATTGTTTATTTGAAAGACCCCTTTGCAAACGACATGTCTATTCAACATGTTCTTCCCCATCTAGCCTTGAATTAATTCTTCTATCATTGTTGTTCTTTCTAAAGCCACTTTCTTTAGCTGGAATAACGTCCTTTCACACTTCTCCGGGAAGCAGAAAGGTATAGAACTCCGAGCATTCCATGTCTGAATGAAAAACATCTTCACTGATTCTTTTCAACAGTTCCGATCCCGGTTGCTATGGAACGGGTCATTAGAACCATGAGTTTAAAATGAAGACGGTTTCATAATTTAACCCACTGACATCTCTCTTTCATTGGCTCCCTTCTACAGAAATAAAATGATTATGTTATACAATTAAATATATTTTTGAGTGACCCTATGCATTTTTGTGTGAATACTGTCATTTTCGAGTGACTAATCTACTTTCCAAGAGTTTCCAGCCAGAATACAGGACAGTCAGTTCAGCTGAAGTGAAGCAGTGCTCCTCCGATAAACGAGCGTTTCAGCGCCTTCACGTTTCTATCGCTCGACTGAAAAAGAAGAAAACCTGTACAAACTTAGTTGTTTGAAGAATCTTTCAGATCTTTCAGAATGAATGAATGGATGACACAGTTTGATGCTATTTCACAAATCCCATTTTTGAAAAAAAAAAGAAAAAAACTAAAAAAAAAGGAGTGTTGCACACAAGACTCGGTGAAAACGTCAATCCCATGAGCAACGTGGGTGAAAGACTGAGAGTTGGATTGAAATACGAACACATGGCTAGAAGCTTTTCATCTTCCTTTAGAGACATTCACCAGTAAGAGTGGGGGTGATGACCAAAATCACAGTGTGAGTCATTTATACCACCATCTGGAAATTGATTGGAATTATTCCACGTGTCGCCCTGTCGTGTAAATAAAGTAAAACAGCACTACCACTGCTAGCTGTTTACATATATCTATGGGGTTTGGCAAGGCCAGTTTACAGCATATAGCACATTTCACATACAGTAGCAATTCAGGGTCCTTTTTATAAAGAAGAAAAATAAAAGACAACATCACATTTGAAAATGATTAAAAAAATAAGGAATAAAACAACAAAAGCATAAATAACATATACTTATATATATTATTTAGGCTCATTTTTGAGGAATTCTATTTATAACAAGCTGCTGAGTGGTATATTTTAAAATTAATATATTATTTTATTGGTCCTGCACTGCCCTGTGATTCAGTTGATTTTAATAAATATGTCTACACTGGCAATGATTAAATGAATGCTCAAGTTTAATGCACAATTATCATTTTTAGCAGCATTCAGTATAGGATTTGATGGCTTGATTCATAGATTAAGTAGTTCATTTCAAATGGATTGCATTTACAGGTTTGTTAGACGAGCTGGTTACAGAGTTTCAGTTTAATTGCTACATGAACAATACAGCAGATTCTCTACAGTCATGCCGCCCTTTCCTCAACCTCTTCACACTCTGTGGCTCGTGAGGAAAGGCACAGATGGACACGGGGCGAAAACGTCTGGGGCGAGAAAGCGTTAACACGTGTACCCATGTGCCATCGTAACGTGGGTTCAAATCCGGAGAACAGCTGCTGTCAGCCGCAGAGGAGAGGTCAAAGCCAATCTAGCGCCAAAACAGATTTGTGCTCAAAAACAACACAAGCAGAAAAACCAAAGCATTGCATCTTCCAGCTTAGCTGCGCGTTATCGGCCGCCTGTGGCGCTTTCTCTCGCTCAGACGTTTTAAACGTGACATGTGCGCTGTGGTTCCTCTCCGGGTCAGATGGCGTGATAATCTGGGGCCGCGATGCTCAGGCAGTCGCTCTGCGGTCCGTCGTCTTCCCTGCAAAGCGAAGCACGACCTCCTTTCTGTCCTCGCCAGGCTTATTTGCACATTCATACTCGCTCGCTGTTAGAAAAACCCCAGGGCTCTTGGCAGTAATATCATCTTTTTATACTTTGCAGCACAAAGCAGCGTCTGCGGAGAACCCTGCGCTAATGATTCACGACTCTAATCCATATGACAGAATCAATTCAAAAGAGCAGGCTATGGACACGCACAGACAGATGCACAGAAATCGAACGGCGCTTTAGTGCAGAGATCGGCTGTGAAGTGCTGGAGTGGGATGAAATCTGGGGAAAATGTGATCGTCCAAACCCCAGACATCTGGACACAACGCTGCACGACTGACTGCAGCTATACGAACACGAGGCCTTTAGGAAGGTACAGAGATCAAATTAAACTGCAGCCAATGGTTGTTGAAGTTTTGCTTTAACAAATGTACTTTCCTAACTTAGTTATACTGCAGAAAAAATGCTCGTTTTCTATGGAGGACCAAACCTGCAGAAATTATGAATACATGAATAAATGTAAAATAAATAAATTAATTAATTACAAATATAGTTCATTTCTAATGAAATTTAATCCTGTATTTATTTTTCATTACTTTTTTCCTTTATGTATTATTTTCTGTATTTATTTTTACATTTATTTTTATTATTTTTAACTTTTATTTACTTATTCTTTCATTTAGATTTTAAATTTAATTAATTAATTTATGTATTTATTTATTTTTAAATGTATTTATTCATGCATTTTTAAAAATATTTATTCCCACATGTATTTATTTCCAGATTTATTTATTCATTTATATCTTTTACTTTTCCGTGTGCAACAAGGAAATGAGGGAGGCGGTCCTTGCGGAGCTCTGGTGAATCATTGGTTGAGAGCTCTCTCTCTCTCTATATATATATATATGCATGTATTTATTTATATTTATTTATTTATAATTTCTGCAGGTTTGGTCCTCCATAGTTTTCCAGTTACTTGAAATTTACTTGAAAAGCAAGACAATAAAGTAATAACTGAACCCCAAAGAGAAAATTCCGTCATCATGTACTCACTTTGTTCCAAACCTGCAAACTATGAACTGACTTTCGCTCTTCTGCAGAACACAAAAAAGCAATAATAATAATAATAATAATAATAATAGTAGTAAATTATGGCAGGCTCCGTTTGTGCTGTTTGCACATCGTTAATTAACCCGCTGAGAGACGCGGTGCAGATCATTCCACTTTCCCCGACTAAAACAAGAGCCGAATTGGATTGAGTTTGTTAGGAAGGGTAATTAAACGGCCGGCAGCCACATCGATCATACTGTACGAGTGAGAAGATGTCACTTCAGAGTCTCCTGACAGTTAAGGAATGCTTTAGGTCTAAAAGCATAACTAAACTACGGCCGAATCGCAGACTCCAGTTATAAAAATGGAATTTACTGTATAACAAGGAATGTCACAGAATTTGTCAAATTTTGAATGCATAAACCAAAAGCAGGTCAGTCATTTCTGTTGAGCACAAAAAACATAATTTTAAAGAATGTTGGTAATCAAACAGTTGCTGGTTGCCATTGACTTCCATAGTATATATATATATATATATATAAATTAAAATACTAAGGAAGTCAATGGCAACCAGCAACTGTTTGGTTAACCAAAATTCATAAAAATATATATTCTTTTGTGTTGAACAGAAGAAAGAAACTCATGCAGGTCTGGAAAACTTGAGCGTGAGTAAATGATAGAATTTTTATTTTTGGGTGAACTATCACTTTAAAGGTCTTCATGGCAACCCGTCAAAATAAAAGTCTGGTTTAACCTGAAGAAACTAGACAGAAATATATTATCATTGTACAATAGAATGTATGAGGGCAACAATAACACTAACACTAACACTAATAATAATAGTAATGCAATTATTATTACAACTTTTTTTTTTTTTTTAATAATCACACTTTTTCCCCCATGTTTTTATTTTAACAGTAAATCTCTGTTGTGTAGAACTTTGTTTGAAAGGGTTTAATTTTCATTTGATTAAAAGATAAATTAAATGAGTGTTTTATGCCTTCATTTGTTTAACAGGAAAATTTAAATACATTAACAGAATTTGTGAAGAAAAAAATTCCATTCTATTAGTGTAAAAAATAATAATAAATTAAGTTGTTTTTATGAATATAATTAATTTGACTTTTTGATTATTAAAATTTAATGAAACCATTAAAATGGAAAACATTAAATGCAGGATTTGGTAAAAAAATAAATAAAATGGAATTTGAGAATTAAAAAAAATAAAACTGTTTCATAGGGCTCTAAAAAGGTAATTGTTGTTAAACTTTTAATAAATTGTTGTTAAACTGTATAAGTTGCAGGATTTCAATTAAATAGACATGCTTTTGGATTACTAAAATTTTATTTAACCATTAAAGCAGAGTCCAGAAAAAAATAAAATGGAATATATATATAAAAAAAAATATATATATCATTGGGCTCTAGACTGAACCCTGCTGCGACGCAGGTGGAAATTGCACTGAAAAGCAACACAACAGAGTCTCATGCATTGCGTGAGTCTTTGGCTCTGAATGAACGGCAGCATGTGCCGGACGTGACACCGAGGCATCGCTCAGTGAGGCTGCAACACCGCAACACGCTGCCAACGCCGTCCCCGGTCGACGTGTCGGGTCTTTCACGGACCACATGACCTCTATACAGTGACAGCAGGAGGAAAGCAACCCTGCTGACAGTAGCCTCAGGGAGTATCACTAAAAGTAGCAACATGACTAACTTAACTATAACAAGCTACTATTACCAACATGTAGCGGCGTATAGTGCTAAAACACAGCGCTGACCTGAAGTCAGACTACAGCTGAGCGGACGGAGACCAAAATCAACACACTCTCTCCTTAACAAATTCATATGAATCAATTCATTTGGTTCAAATTATTCACTATCAGTCAAAACTCTCCAGTCGCCTCTTCTGTGTCATTGAGAGAGAGACATGCTGGAAAGACATTAGCAGCCTTTCATGTGCATCTATTAGATAAGTTCACCTGATTAACCTGAGCACTGTAATGTTTGTTTTCAGAGAGACGAGGTGTCGCCTGAGATTAATGAACGCTTGGTTTTCACAGGAGGACCTAAAGGAGAGCAGTCTGGCTTGAGCTCAGTCGTTTCATCCAGCACCCTTGAAATCACGTCATCCGTTTGCTGCTCAAATGAGTCTTTTATGACACTGATCTCCAAGAGATTCAAACAATCACATCATGGCACATGAAAACCAAAACACTTCGAGACTGACTGACAGACTGACAGACTATGGATGGAATGATACAATGATGGATGGAACAACGGAATGATGGATGGAACAATGGAAAGATAGATAGATAGATAGATGGATAGATGGATAGATGGATGGATGGATGGATGGATGGATGGATGGACTGACAGAATGATGTATGGATAGATGGAATGATATAATGATGGCTGGATGGATGGAACAATAGAACACTAGGCAAATAGATATAACATAAGAACCCTGGATGGATGGATAGATCAATGATGATGGATGGATAGATAGAACAACAGATAAATGGATGGATGGATGGATGAATGGATGGATGGATAGAATGATAGATAGATAGAACAATGGATGGTGAATGGATAGATGGACAGATAGAATGATGGATGGGTAGATTGATAGATGATCAATGGATATACAGAACAGACAGACAGATAGACAGATAGACAGATAGATAGACAGATAGATAGATAGAGTGTCTTCATTATTCTCCAGAGTGCTGGTCTTGCAGTGGTTCAGGATTATCAGTCCACGCTGCATCTCTCTTTACTCTCTAGTCATGCAGAACACTGCTCATAATTAACCTCCCTTAAAGGACGGAGGAAGAAGAAAAATCCTGGACAAAGTTAAAAGGTCGCTGCGTGTCTGACTGAGCCACATCTTCCTCCTTTAGGGAGAAAGAGAGACATAAAAAGAGAGAAAGTGGAACGACACCGAGAGCAAATGAAAGAAAAGCAGTGTGCAGTATTTTAATCAGATGATTTTTTTGGAAGCAGTACCATTGTCAGGGGAGAAGTGTCTCAATCCCTAACCCTTAAAATGCTGTCTAGGGCCTTGTGAATTTAACCATCTGGTGCTTTTTGGTCATTTTTTGACCAACATTTTGACCAAACAAAAATTTTTTTTTACACTTCACCGGAATGGTAAAGAACTTGGTAAAGGTTTTGGTACATGCTATGTGAACACACACACACACACAAAAAACAAAAACAAAAAAACAAATCACACTTGCATTGTTTGTGGTCAAAAATGAGTGCATTTGAAACGAATGAGAATCAAATTTCATCTAGAAATGTTTGGTATTGCGCCTAAAAATCTTACTGAAAACTAATTTTTTGATATATCAACCTCAAATTTAGAACACAACATGTTTAGATTTATGGCTTTGATTTTTTTTTTTCTTTTTTTTTCTTGCAGTTTCACAGTAAAACATATTTTGGAAAAAAAAAAATAGTATCATATCATATAAAATTTGATAACAGTATTTTTGTTTATTTTGCATAATAATAAACTAAAAACTTATTTTACTCTTTTTTACGACGGCGTTTTAGTGCCACATTAAAAAAATTTTAAAAATCTAAGATTGCGAGATTAAAGTCGTAATATTACGACTTTAATCTCGCAATCTTAGATTTTTAAAAAATTCTTAATGTGGCACTAAAACGCCGTCGTAA
>NW_015664185.1:89392-90329 GCF_001515625.1 Sinocyclocheilus rhinocerous | reverse complement strand
GCGGAGTAGGTGGTGGAATTTTCACAAATTTGGAATTTTGGAATTTTCACAAAGAAAACAGTATAATTGAATGAATTGGTTCACATAAATACAGCGATTTGCTAATTAAAGAGCTTGAAAAACACATTATTGTAAGACACATAATTTGTGTTTCGCTATAAAACTGATTTTGAAAGCTGAGACTTATATTAAAAGTAGGCCTACCAAAAGCACAAAGCTTATTGCTATTGGGTGGCTGGCGCACTACAAATAACGAATGCAATGGAAGACATGAAATACTATTTCCAAGCATACTGTCCCCGCGAGTATGACACATGGTATGATTTTTGCTAATAATCCCACATATATTTGTAGTGTATTAAAAAAAGAGTTAAATAAGAGAGTTAAACCGCCCCCCAAAGGAATGTCGATTGGGTGTGTGAGCTGATGTTAAAGGTGACATATCATGAAACTCTGACTTTGTCCGTGTTTAAGTGCAATTATCAGGTCCCCGGTGCATCTACCAACCAAGGAAACGTGAAAAAGATTAACCCAGTAACTTTGTTAGGTAAGCCTTTTTCTGCAGGCGTCTGAGAAAACGAGCGCGTCTGATTTCGCTCCCTTGGTGACGTGGCAAAGGGATCTCATTGTAATATTAATGATATTAATCTGTAAGCTTCCAACCACGGCGCAGTCATTTTGATTTTGTAAGCGACAACAATTTACCAGTTCTAACGTCATGGCGAAAGTTTGAGCAAAACATGCTAACTGTTCTGTCTTTGGCTGCACAGACGAGCACAGAACACTGTTTAGAGTCCCAGCCTCAGAGGACACAACAGAGCAGTGGATTTATTGATATATTTAGGCTACTGTATATTGCTGCTGCCACACAGATCTAAAATAAACAAGCGATTTATTTCCCAGCTGTTTACCTTCACAGACATAACCAACTGTTTTT
>NW_015664185.1:85578-88864 GCF_001515625.1 Sinocyclocheilus rhinocerous | reverse complement strand
GTCCTAATTCAGATGGGCTACCTGTTTTTTTTTTTTAATGGTATATCAAAAAGTGTATATTTTTTAAATGTGATTGTTGGTACATTTGACCAGTTTTTACCATACTTTCAAAACAAAAATTAAAATATGCCATATGAAAATAATTGAAGACAAAATGTGTTTTACTGAAAAAAAAACAAGATTTGGTTTTTAAAAAGCCTTTTTCCAAAAGGTACATCTGGAAAAAGGCGGGGTCGTCTTATAATCAGGGTCGTCTTATATTCGGGCCAATACGGTAATTAAATAGGCTACATGTGAGGAATAAAAGTTTGGACGCCACAGACATTTTTGCGGAGTAAGCCTAGGTGGTGGAATTTTCACAAATTTGGAATTTTCACAAAGAAAACAGTATCATTTAATGAATTAGTTTACATAAATACAGCGATCTGATCATTAAAGAGCTTGAAAAACACATTATTGTAAGACACAATAATTTGTGTTTCGCTATAAAACTGATTTTGAAAGCTGAGACTTATATTAAAAGTAGGCCTACCAAAAGCACAAAGCTTATTGCTATTGGGTGGCTGGCGCACTACAAATAACGAATGCAATGGAAGACATGAAATACTATTACTGTCCCCGCTGTCCCCGCGAGTATGACACATGGTATGATTTTTGCTAATAATCCCACATATATTTGTAGAAAAGAGTTAAAAGAGTTAAATAAGAGAGTTAAACCGCCCCCCAAAGGAATGTCGATTGGGTGTGTGAGCTGATGTTAAAGGTGACATATCATGAAACTCTGACTTTGTCCGTGTTTAAGTGCAATTATCAGGTCCCCGGTGCATCTACCAACCAAGGAAACGTGAAAAAGATTAACCCAGTAACTTTGTTAGGTAAGCCTTTTTCTGCAGGCGTCTGAGAAAACGAGCGCGTCTGATTTCGCTCCCTTGGTGACGTGGCAAAGGGATCTCATTGTAATATTAATGATATTAATCTGTAAGCTTCCAACCACGGCGCAGTCATTTTGATTTTGTAAGCGACAACAATTTACCAGTTCTAACGTCATGGCGAAAGTTTGAGCAAAACATGCTAACTGTTCTGTCTTTGGCTGCACAGACGAGCACAGAACACTATTTAGAGTCCCAGCCTCAGAGGACACAACAGAGCAGTGGATTTATTGATATATTTAGGCTACTGTATATTGCTGCTGCCACACAGATCTAAAATAAACAAGCGATTTATTTCCCAGCTGTTTACCTTCACAGACATAACCAACTGTTTTTTGTTACTCATGTGTGTTTTTAACGTAAACTTGTGTGTGAATGAGAACTTAGATTAGTACTCACATACTGTGACAGCCACTTTCTGTCCATGTGCTTCGGATGTGTGCGTACGAGCTGTAATGGCGCAGCTCTATTCTGGAAAAGGGGCAGTGAGCAGCAGCTCATTTGCATTTAAAGAGACAGGCCCGAAAAACAGCGTGTTTCTGCTTCCACTCAAAATAGGCATTTTCAAAATGATATAATAAATGATCTGTGGGGTATTTTGAGCTGAAACTACACAGACACATTCTGGGGACACCAGAGACTTATATTACATATTGTAAAAAGGGGCATAATATGTCTCCTTTAAGATAAAAAGTTATTCCTGTTCAGTCTGTTAATAAATATCATATTCTTGATATTAAGCTGTTTCCGCGAGTCCTTAAAATTGACTCTTCCTCATCCCAGTAAGATGAGGTGGCCGCTCGGACGCAACAATATTCAAATCAATTCCGGTAGCCTGGCAACTTCACCCGGTGCTCTCAATCCGGGCCATTTGCATACGCATTAAAGGCTATACTCTCAAAATATTATAACTTCAATTTCTACGATTTAAATTCTCGTTCATTCATTCATTCATTCAACATTTCGACTTTATTCTCGAAACATTTAGACTTTATTCTCGAAATATTTAGACTTTATTCTCGAAATATTTCGACTTTATTCTCGTAATATTTCAACTTTATTCTCGTAATGTGGCACTAAAACGCCGTCGTACTTTTTCACTTTTTATACTTTTTTTTTTTTACTTCAGCAATAATCTGCCAAGTGTCTTCTTTAAAAAGAGACCAAACTTAAGTCTGTGCTCTTCAGCATTCAAGATTTACGACAGCTTAAGTTTCAATTGAATTTTCAGGTCTAAGTTCACAAAGTACTTAACAAGTAACAAATAGATCAGAACTATTTAAATCCCCCCAAAAATACAAAATATTAAATAAAAAACATTATCATTGAAATAAATAATTTGGAAAATTCAGTCATTTTTGATGGCCATGCGAACAACACCAGATGTGACGACCCTGTGACGACCCTAAGTGACGACGCTGTTTTAATATAATGAGTAAAGAAAACAATTTTACACCACATTTATAAAGTATAATACATCAGAATCACCAAGGAGGGTCTATAATAGCTGGAGAAAGTTATACAGCATAAGACAGTTGAGGAAAATGAGTGCACAGTCTCAAGTGCTTCACCAATGTCTATTTTAAAAGTACTGCACGTCAGACCTTAAAGTAAATTGCCCATGAAAACAAACCTCTGCTCCATAACACACACACACCAGAGACATCGACCCTGCGTTTCTGCAGCATCTCAGAGCAGATCATGCAAGCGCTCATCATGAGTGCTTCATCAGGACGCCACTCAAGATCTCAATGCTCGGATTTGGCCTGATTAATGTCATTAAACCGACATGATTGCACAGTAAGAACACTCAGAAGCGGAGGTAAACAAATCAAATTTTGAATCTGATGGAAATACACCCTCACCGCAAACTCATCAAAGAGGAGAAATATGACAGTTCACCATGGGATGTGTCAGTATGATGATGGATGGTGCAGAGAGTAAAGAGCAGCCTTCGATCCGAACCGCTCCGGTGACGAGGAAAACCTCTAGTGGGCAGAATTCGAAGCTGGACCGCGGTATAAACTACTCATAATTTAGAAGTTCCATATAAAATGACTGTTTTATCTTGTGTACTGATGTATTTTATGTTGAAACACAAAGTTTTAACGGTAGCACTTTACAACAAGATTCCATTTGTTAACATTATTTAACTACATTTATATAACTACATTTAATAACATTTCAACATTTACTAATGCATTATTAAAACTGAAAGTTGTTTTATTAATACTATTTAAAGGACCTGAGCTAACGTGAACAATTGTATTTTTATTAACTAAAATTAATAAATACTGTATCTAATGTTAACTTATTGTAAAAAAAAAAAAATATATATATATATATACATATATATA
>NW_015664185.1:81812-83025 GCF_001515625.1 Sinocyclocheilus rhinocerous | reverse complement strand
ATCTAATATATATATATATATGTGTGTGTGTGTATATATGTATGTATGTATATATATTAGGGCTGTCGGTCGATTAAAATTTTTTATCTAATTAATCGCAAATTACATTTGTCTGTGAAAATACCCCCAATAGAGTATTTAATGCTATTTTTGTGTTAAATGAGAAAGTATTAAGTACACATTATAAATAAAATAGTAGCCTAGCTTTAGAAATAAATATTTTAGATTCAACATAAAATGTATTGCACATAAATGTTTTTTGTCAACAGACAACTTATGAAATGTAAGATGATGTACAGGTCTGGGGGCGGGGCCAGTGCATTAACTGCGTTAAAATATTTTAATCGTGCAACTAATTAATTAAGTTAACGAGTTAAACTGACAGCTCTAATATATATATTCTTTTGTGCATTGATGTATTTCAGGTTAAAAAGTTTTAATTTATACATTTTTATAACATTCTATAGTATTTTTATTAGAATTGATATAATGTAACATTAAAATAAAATAAATTATGATGTGTGTGTTAAGATATGATAAGAAAATACAAATATAAGAAACAAATATATATTGTTTAATTTTTTAATGTACCAATATAACATAATATAATAAAAACAGTACAATATTATAACATTAACATAATGTAAAAATGTTAAAATATAATATTTATAATTTAAAACTTCCTGTTAAAACTTAAAACTACAGGAAAAACATCAACACATTACAGAAAATGTCATGTGGGTTTTTATAATTTTTATTCCAGAAGAGAAAAAATGGAAATCTTAAGTGCATAAATGTGTTTAAGGTTAATTTAGACTTTCATGAGTAAAATAACAAATAGAGTAGCTCAAAGCTAACAGACATGAACTATAATCCACAAACCCCACATTTTTATTTACTTCATGCTTTTCAGTATTTAACACTTTAAAGTAGCTAAACTGTTAAATTAAAGCTGCAATGTTTTTAGGTATTCAAGTGCCACACTGTTTTTTACTTTATTAAATATACTAATAAAACTAAAACACACACTCATTTGTATAACTGAAGTGAAAACAGTGACAAACATTGATAAACATTAAGTAAAATGCTTAGCAGGGAATTCTGGGAATTCATTTAGTTCCAATTACTTCCATCCTCATCAACTCAACACAAACAACTAAGATTTAAAAAAGGGCCCTCAAATGTATTATACACACACACACACACACACACA